>NC_056750.1:492466792-492516792 GCF_019279795.1 Protopterus annectens | reverse complement strand
ATAAGCATTCACATGTCTATTACAGTATCTTTAAATACAGACCTAAATTATAGTGCACTAAAACCCAAAGGTATCTTTAGGAAAAGACAAGAAGAAAATAAAACATTACCATACAATGACAATTTTAAAATAAGAGATTTACTTCTTAAATAGCATTGTAACAGTAATATACTAAATTTAGGCACAGATCCATAGTGTGCAAGAATCAAGCCCTACGTCCCAGACAACCTGTGTTCCGTTAGTATCATGGGTGTTGGAGGGATGGACAGGGTAGGAGTGAATAACTAGTGTAAGCTCACCCATCCCAGGGGAGGCTGGCAGCTTAGCTCACTATATTGTGAACACCTACAGAAATACAAGTGTATCACCCACAACTATAAGTCTAGTGAGTTTATGCTGCACTGGTGTACTGCTCGGGGGGTGGGGGGTGGCTGGGACGGTATCATGCATGAACACTCTGTGAGCAGTAACAGTGACTCTTTCAAACCTCCACAAGGAGGAGTTAAGGTAAAAAAAAGGGGATCCAATCTCTAACCTGGCTCCATGGCAAACCGTTAAGGAGTCTTTACTGCAACTCAGGCAACCAGGTTTTGAGCAGTGGCCCAGGAACTTGAGGATTCAAGCAGCAAGGCAGGGAGAGGAATGAAGAAGCATGGCCCTCTCTTCTGGCGAGGTGAGG
Organism: Protopterus annectens; assembly: GCF_019279795.1. Classification (NCBI taxonomy): domain Eukaryota; kingdom Metazoa; phylum Chordata; order Ceratodontiformes; family Protopteridae; genus Protopterus; species Protopterus annectens. The sequence goes on along the minus strand of NC_056750.1, from coordinate 492,516,113 downwards.
TGGGGTGGGGAGGGTACAGAGGGCTCAGATAGACCATAGGGAAGTGTGGTTTCTCCAATGGAAACAAGGGAAAGCACTCGTGCTTGAGGAGAGGGGGCACTGCTGCTTCCTCGCCACAAAATCTCTTGCATGAAAGACAACCAGGGCAGATAGACTACTGCATATCACCCTTTGGCCATGCAAGCTGGGTGTTCACAAGGACAACAGGGCTAAAAGAAAGAAAACCTCAAATTGACCCTAATGGCTGCCGGCATGATATCCCCTCATGGCTGACTCTTGCTTACAATTGGCCAGGTGGGGAAGACTGATAGTTAGTGAGATCAAACAGAGCTAAAAAAAAAAAAAAAAAAAAAGGGAGAGGACTGATCCCTGATATTAGGATGATGGCAAACAAATGCAGAACTTAGACCACAAATAATTAAGCACAACTTCGAAAGAGATTAATTCATTTATTTTATTCCACCGAAGCAAGATGGTTTATATCTGTAAACCTGTTTCCATGTTTAAATGAACCTTCCTCAATATGAATATATTCACTTTATTGCAAATTGCTTTATATAGCCTAACGAATTCAATAGGTCAGCTTTCACATAAACATGCTTTATATTACAAAATTATTAATATGATACAATAATAAATATATAAACTAAAACTGCATTACATTATATGCACAGTTACAACCTCAAACATAAGAAATAAAGGAAAGTTATGTACTTACCCTAACAGATCTGTGTTATCTGATTTTCGTCTGGTTCATCACATCAGTTGTCTGATCCAACTAAATATCTGGATCTGACCTCTGTACTGATTATGAAGCTTCCACAGTTCTGACTTATTCCCTGCCCATAATTCCCTGAACACAACCCTAGTAACTCAGATCAAGTTTGCCCCTTACAGTACAATGAGATTTAAAGGGACAGTCCCAGGGATTTTCTGTTTTTCAGCCTTCGTTTACATTTCAGGTTTGCCTTTCTGAGCATGCTCATCTTTGGCTGAGGGGGTGGGGGAAGAGTGCCTGAATTAAGTTTCAAAGGTGCTAGCCAAATTCCATCTCAAATTGCAGTTGTAATAAACAGCTCTCCCTGTGAGCCATTCATTAGATTAATCTGTGCATTTGACCCATTGAGGAAAGTAGTCTTTCAGGCATTTTATGGCCTGACTGCTGCTGCTGCTATAGAAAGTACATCAGTAATGTAAGGCTTTTAAAACATTAGTCTTCTTCTTCTTCTTTCGGCTTTTCCCGGTTAGGGGTCGCCACAGTGGATCACCTGTCCGCTCATGATTGGCAGTGGAGCTTTACGGTGTCAAGTTGCCAGCCCGGCACCCAGCCTTCCACAGAAGGCGCACACACACACACACACACACACACACACACACACACACACACACACACACACACACACACACACACACACACACACACACACACACACACACACACACACACACACACACACCTAGGGCCAATTTAGAGTGTCCAATCCACCTACAGCATGTCTTTTGGATGTGGGAGGAAACCGGAGCACCCGGAGGAAACCCACGCGACCATAGGGAGGACATGCAGACTCCGCACAGAAGGCACCCCAGCCGAGGATCGAACCAGAGAACCTCTTTCTGTGAGGCGATGCTAACCGCTGCACCACCGTGGCCACCCACTTTTAAAACATTAGTAAACAGAGTATTTTGTTTCTTTCATTTCATATTTTATTCTGTGGAGACTGTGAATCCTAGCCATCTACAACAATTTTATGACATGGCGTCTACCTATACAAAGCATCTGAGTCAGGCAAACAGTAGTGGGAACCGTATTTCTCTTTCTTTCATGTTTTAATGTATTCTGATTTTTGGATACTAGCCTGGTGTACTGACTTTCTGACCTGCTTGTAATTCCATACAGAGCAGATGTGTGACAGAAGGTTAGAGCATTATTAGACATACTCTTCTGTTCCTTTTTCAGCTTCTAGTTTGAGATGTGATGACTTCTGAATATTACTAGACAAATGCACTATTTTTATGAGCGGGCAACTTGTACATCTGTAGAAGCATCAGTGATGCAAAATTTAAAAATGAGTATACACCGATGTCCCTTTTCCCTCGCACAGCTTTCTTTATTTTAAATATGAGCCAGGAGCTGGGGGCATAGTTCCCCAATGCATGCAAGTCAGAGAGGAACACAAATCCAAAGATAAGTTTATCCTGGGAGCTGAAACAAGACTGGAACTGTGGATTTACAGGATACTTAAAAGTAAAATAACATTGTAGGTGGGAATGAAAGTGACATGTCGAAGTGGGCATATATAACTATAACCATATATTAGAATACAGAAACCAATAACAGAGAAGGAGATGAGGAAACAGTCCGACAGGACTATTCACAGACAGGGTATAAATCAGAAACTAACCAACCATCTCAAAGTTGTGTGTGTCAATTTGGTATGGGGGGCAGGGGGGAGGGAGGTCAAATGGGATGAACATCAGGCAACATGGATCTACTGTTGTGGTAAGTACATAACTTTTGGGTCCAGTGTTGCCTATTTTCATCAGATTCAACATATAGGACAGATTTCCAAACTGTCTTTCTTGGTGGTATCAAGGAAGGACATTTTTAAGGATGGTGGAACCAAAGGAGGAACACGAGCTGGATTTCACATCCAGTTTATAATGAGACAAAAAGGTGTGGATTGTGGATGAAGTTGCTGCTACACAAATGTCATCGATGAGAAGTCTCTTAGAAAAAGCTGTTGAGGTGTCTATTGCCCTTGTTGAATGAGTGTTTGGTTTAGATTTTAATGGCAAGCCCTTCTTATTACAGACAATGGAAACACAGTCTGGACATCCATCATGAGAGCATAACTTTGTCAAAAGCTGTACTAAGTTTTGGTTTTGAGACAGCAATAAACAGTTATCCTGAATTGTTTTGTATGATGAAATTCATATCTGAGTTTACGATGAAAATCTAGCATGTGCAAGGTACATTTCACTCTGTTTGGGAATCTGGGGAAAATACTGGTAAATGTTTAGACTGATTCAAGTTTGTCTTGAAAGCAACCTTTGTTAATTCCGAAACCCATCTGGCTGACATGACCGCAACTAAGAAAATTGTTTTCCAAGTTAGGTATCTGATGTCCACTGTGGCCGCAGGTTCAAAGGGGGGGGGGGGTTCAGAGCTTGGCACATGATGGTAATATTCCCTTGGGGAACTAGGTCTCAAAAGGAAAGGCAGAAAAGAAATGTCCCTCTCAAGAAAGCTCTTGAGATTTTCAAGGAAGCTACCGAAGTGTCACTGTGGGCAATGCGAAAATTTAAAACTGCTGCCATTTGAACCTTGATGATGGATTTAGTGCCTTTGTGAAGGTGTTCAGACAAGAATTCCAAGATGGATAGAATGGGAGCAGAAAATGGGTCCAAGCCTTTGGACATGGCCCAAATAGAAAAGCTTTTATATTTGCTGTGATATATCTTTTTTGTAGTGGGCTTCTGGGAAGTGGATATAATCTCAATAACTGTATTGGGAAGCCTGGCATCTCTTGCTACAGTCAGAGCTGGAGAAACCAAGCGGTTAGTTTCCTGGTGGTCTGGTCCAGAGGAGGCAATCTGGATGGGTGAGAGAGAAGATCTTCGAACTGATGCAGCTTCCAAGGGGGGTGAACTAGTAGAGGCGACAGGACGAGAAACCATGTTTGGTGGGCCAGAAAGGAGCAATGAGGATTACCTTGACCTTGCACTGTCTGGCTTTCTGAATGAATTTGTTCATGAGTAGTAATGGGCAGAAAGCATAAAGGAGCATGTGGGGCCCAACTGTGGACCAGAATATCCCTCAGTGACTGACCCTGTGGTGGAATTAGGGCAAAGTAACTGTTGCACTTGCTGAGATCGGAGGTGAATAAGTCACAGCAAAGGTGGCACAGCAATGAAAATTAAATTTACCACTGCCGAATTGAGGGACCACTTGTGAGGCATTGGGACAGTCCTGTTCAATGTCTGACAGAACATTGGAAGACCCCAGGATAAACATTGCTATTACAAAGCAGTGCAAAGACATCATCCACTGCCAAACTCCCACGGCCTGTCTGCACAAGGGGTATGAACGGAGTCTTCCTTCCTTGTTGATGTGCCACACAACTGCCATGTTGTCTATCTGTTTGTATGGAAGTCACACCCTTGGAGACGATATCCTTTAATGCCTGCAATGCTAGAAGGATTACCCTCATCTCTAAGACACTGATGTAAATATTGGCACCTAAGATTAATCATGTGCCTTGGATCAACCTCCTTTTGAAATGCTCCCATCCACCAAGTAGAGAGGATTCCCTGCTTGCTACTGCTACTTCCAAATCCATGTGAAAAGGTCATCCTTCGGTTACTGAAGGGGAGGTTTATCCACTACACAATGTGCTGCCTGCAAATCTTTTTTGAGAGTCAAATCTTCACATGTAATGGGTGAAAGCTCTGCGACCACTGCACTACTATGGTCCACTGAGGCACTCATATATTGTAATGGGCCAACAGAATCATTACAACTGTAGATGTCATTAGGTGTAGTACATACAGGATCAAATGTGCTACAGGAAAGGGATGATGAATCACCTGTAAGGCCATTAAACGTAAGGATGTACTCCTGTTGTGAGGAAGGCTGACAATTTGTAGAACTGTGTCCAGGTGGCATCCAATAAAGCCTAGCAAAACCACAAAAAAGGAGCAAATCCAAAAGACCACTGGCAGGAACCACTCAATAAAAAAAACTTGTATTAAATTTGCCTCTGCTCAAAAACAGCCGTCAAGGAGTAGTTAAAAATAAATCCATTCAACCTACTTAAATACATACTTCAATTAAACAGTCATACAATAAGATAAAAAAATAGCTAAATAAGCATTTTCCAATTACAATCTAAATTAAGACCCGAGGGACACAAAGTACCAAACCTCAAAATAAAAACTGTCTCCTTATACAAAAGTTTTCTTTTAAAAGCATTTTCAGAACAAAAAAATTAAAGAAGCCTTTTCTAAAATCATAGCTTTCAAACCACTACGATTAGAATTATGAAATTCTGCAAAGTGTTGTGCAGTAGGACTATCTAATTTAACCTAATATTTTTTACCTGGTCTTGTAGCTTTAACTTAAATTTCCTTTTATTTTCACCTATTTATATCAATCCATGATTGGATGATTGTTTAATTAAAGTATGCATTGTCACACTTTTTCACTTCTTCCTTCTGCTCTGCCATGTTGTCCACAATAACTGGCTCATGGCTGGCTATACCACCATTCTTTTCCTTTAACACGTTGTCTCTTCTTAGGTGCCATACATTATGGAGTTTCAATTATACAAAGTTATTGGTATAAGGATATATCAGACATAGACAGTAACGTGTAGTACTAACAGTTATACTGATCCCACTTTGAGAAGAGAGAGATTAAATGTCCAGTTGTCTGCTACCATAACTGGAAGTCATCAGAATGAAGATTTCTTTTGGATTCTGATTTCATAAGACATAAATGATACGATTGAGCTATATACAGAGTTAGCCAGCCTGAAAAAATATGAAAAGTGCATATGTTGAGAAAAACAGCTGCAGAGCACCTATAGCAACATAAAACAATTATTGGTATTTACCAATACACAACCATATCTCCAAAAAGAGTATGAAACATTCTAGCACATTTATCAGAACATGTCAGGTCACGGAATGCACTTAGATGGTCATTATTTTGCCTTCATATAATGTACTTTACTGCATACCACTCTAAACTTGTAGGGGTCTGGAACAATCAATGTTCCCGCAACAAAAACAGTTTCATATTTGAAGAAATATAAGTTTTACTTTTGATGTAAAAAAAACTTAGTAAGGAAATATTCTGGACCAGTATTAGGGATGAGCAAAAGTCATACAGAACACCCTCAACGGAAATGGAGTATAATGCAAATTGCCACACTGTGACAAAGGCCTTTAAACCACTGCACCAGATACACAAGAGCAGGCCTATCATATTAGCATCCCTTTGGGATTTCATTAAAAATATTGCATGATGTGACCACAGAATGTCAGGCAATAAAGCGTATCTATGACTGCTACTCTATTTTTCATAGGATCTCAGTGCTGAATTACATCCTCAAATCTCAAACCATGATGTTTCAGCAGTGATATGTCATAACTACAGAAAAATATTTTCCACTGACACAAGTCTTTTTTTTAACTTATAATGCAGTGAGAACTCACCAAAGGTATATTCAGAACCAGAATTGAATTCTTCATCTTGAGAAGACATATGCAATGTTACCAATGGAAGCAAAATATAATTCAAAATGTCATTGAAGGTCTATTACCTACATTTGAGACCAACATAGAAAAGACATATCACTCCTCCTGTGAGGTTTCATTACAAAACTTTCAGGTAGTAACAAAAGTATGCTTAGCTACAAAAATTGCCAAACAGTACTACTGCACCATTCTGGGATTTTAGAGCAGCTCAGTGCTGAATCAGATACCATCAATTAAGTTGCTTTATGTAACAATATTTAAGCCATGATATATTAGAAATGAAAAATTCCCTTTACTGCTGAAATATACCTGATTAATTAATGTACTTCTAGTATAATGAAAACTCCATGAATATGTATTATGGACAAGTGTACATCCCATACTCTGTAACCTGAACAAAAGTCAAATACTCCTCCAATGAAAACCAAGGATAATGTAAAATGTCACACTAACAGTGAAGATATATGAACTCATGCTTTGGTACCTATATACATAAAAAGTCACATCTCAGCCTCACTTAGGCCTTGGCTTCCAGAACCCTGTTCTACCTTGCTCTGAGCTCAGTGTCTTACAGTGCTAGATTATCAACAGTAACTGTAATGTTAACTAAACTGCTGCACTCTCTTCACACACAGACACATCCTCCCACACCCTAGCAAGCATGTGCACATGCGCATACACACAAATTTCTAGCACAAGATGGTAATACCATGGCAGAATTTTCACTTGCTAGAACTAACAAACTATATACAAGATTACTATTCAATGTAATATTTTTAAAATCAGCCAAATAAAATAACTGCCAGTAAAGTGCACCTGATCAATCTTTCTTTCTTTCAAATGTGAATGCCATGGCTCAACACCAACAGATAGCAGTACCTTTCTATCAATAAATAACTATTTAAAGAACTAGTCGCAAGCTTTTAAATTAAATAAATAAAAGTCTTCATTAAAAATTGAGTAACACAATTTGAAGAATTTTATATACAGACTAGGTATATCACTGCACAGAGGAACGTTACATAAAGGGCTGCAACCAGCCTAACATTTTACAAGAAAACACTAATTTAACAACTAGATTACCCTTAAACACCTGGCTAAAAAAGGCACTAGTTCCTGTCTACCAATATCTAAAAAAGTGGTGTAAAATACAACAGGCAATTCAAAACTGAAGAAACTCACTTTGCAGAGAGATACAAACATCTGTGACACAAAATCCTGTTCCAAAATGGCTTCTGTAAGCTGGGATTTCAAAGCAAGATGTGGTTCCCTTCACAGCAAAAGGATCATAACACTTGACTCCCACAGGGGTGTCCCGGAATGGGTCAATTTCTTGAACATATACAGTCAGTGCAACAACAGGCAAGCAGACTATCTATAAAAAGTCTATGGCATTTCCCTAGTCCTGTCACTCAAGTGTCCACACTGCTCACAATGGTCTTTCTGTAAAATCCCACAACATACTGTTAAAAGTAAAGTAGGGGTAAAGTCCTGACTTGGTAATCTAAGAGTTTATATTACAGTTAACAAATATGGTACTATACTTCAAATCCTACTGCAGTCTTACAGCAAAACATTTTCCATACTGTTTTGAATCTACACTGTAAAACAACACGTACAAGTTTAATTCCATTTTTATACATTTTAGCATGCCCCTGATGCAAATCACTAAAAACAAAAATAAACATTTTACAGTACTTCTGTATAGTTCACAGCTGTTTTGCAAGCTTACTAAAGAGCAGTTGCTGGTCCATATACAATTCTAACAGATCTCATCACTTTACTTGCCTTCAAACAATTATCTTTGTGCCATAAAATGCTGTGACTAAAAGGCCATGTCAATTCACTTTTGAGAGTTCATACTACAGTCAAAGAAATATAATAGGACACTTGGATGCAAAAGATACCAAAGACTGCAATTGTACTTTCAACAGTTTAAATGTAGTTCAATGCTATCCATCACTCTGGCTACTTTAGCTCACACAACTACTGAATGCTACAACAGAAAAAAACTTTCTTTTTTACTTCTGTTGTAATCACAACATGAAAAGACATATCCCAACCAAGATAAGTAAATAAACAAATAAATAGACAGGTAAACAAATAAAAAAGTACAGTTTTTGTACCTACCATAAATGCAGATGTTCAAGTGCTAATACAGCTGCAGTCATAACAGATGGGTTCTCCTGCCGTCAGGCGGGTCCTCGGTCGGCCAATTTCCAAAGTCTAGGTCCGGCGTCGGTTGTCGTCGCTTCTTCCCTGACGTCAGAGCGACAGGGGATAAAGGAACCAGCCAACGCCATTTTCTTCAGTTTTTCTTGCCCCAGATGTCAGGTGCCCCCAGAAGGAAGGCAATACATAAATTTGTGTAATAATGCAGTGCAATATAATCAAAATACAGTAGTTGCAAGCAAATACATCATAAATGAATACCCCAATCAGGTTGTATGAGGATGTGTTAGCCTATAGGCCTGTCCCAAGAGGGGAAGGAGGGAGGGAAACCTGGACTGCAGCTGCATTAGCACTCGAACATCTACATTTATGGTAGGTACAAAAAGTACAGTTTTGTACCTACCATAAATGTAGATGTCCGAACTGGATAGCATCTGCAGTCATAACAAATGGGTTGTCCTGTCATCAGGCAGCCCTTCGGTCGGCCGGATTCCAAAGTCTGGGTCCGGCTTCGGCTGATGTCGCACTTCACCCGACGTCATCTCTGCTGGTCTTCGGGTATAAAGGCATCAGCTGACGCCATTTTCCTCAGTGTTTCTTGCCCCAGATGCCAGTTGCCCTCTTGGAAGGCTAAATTTTGGATAAATGCCAATGTTTCCAAAAGGGAAGAAGGCAAACACAAAAAATAAGCATGTATGTACATATATACAAACAAATACACCATAAGAGACTCCCCCCACAGCTAGCTATTAGGAGGGTAAATACCCTAGGAGTCCCACAGAGGGCACGGGGGGAGCGTAATCCTGACTGCAGATGCTATCCAGTTCGGACATCTACATTTATGGCAGGTACAAAACTGTACTATGTCCTTCATGGATGCATCTGCAGTCATAACAAATGGGTAGAATACCATAGCCAACTAGGGGAGGAGGAAGAAAAATTATGGTGTGGTTAGGATCCCTTGCAGTACAGCAGTGGCAAACCCTGCTCGGGATCTAGAATATAGAGGTAAATTATAATGCTTGGCAAATGTATGCACGGAGGTCCAAGTAGCCGCCTCAATAATGTCCTTGGTTGCCACTCCTCGTAAGAAAGCTGTGGTAGTGGCTGTAGCCCTTGTAGAATGAGGCCTTATGTTCTGTGGAATTGGTTTTCCATGGTAGGAGTAACGGAATCTTATGCAATTTCCTATCCATTTGGAGATTGTCTGTTTGGAAATTGCTTTTCCTTCCCTTCCTGTTGCATAGGCTACAAAAAGCTGGTCAGTTTTTCTGTTACTTTTGGTTCTGTCCAAGTAGTAGCGTAACTGTCTATGTACATCCAAGGTATGCAGCATTCTTTCCCCTCTGTTTTGTGGATTGGGAAAGAAGGTAGGTAGGTGGATTGCCTGGTTTAAAGACACTCTGGATACCACCTTAGGCATAAATGTAGGATTAGTTCTCATGGACACCCTATCTTGATGGAAGATTAGGAAGGGTTGCACTGCCATTAAGGCCTGTAGTTTCGAAACCCTCCTTGCTGAGGTAATTGCCAGTAGGAAAGCAGTTTTCCATGACAGGTGTTGTAGATCTGCTGTTGCTGCTGGTTCAAACGGAGGGAGTGTCAACTTTTCTAGCACAAAGTTCAAGTCCCATGCTGGTAATGGTGGTTTCCTAGGAGGTTTTACATTCTTGATCCCTCTGAGGAACTGCCTGAGTAGAGGATGTGAAAAGACAGGTGGATCAAAGCTGTATTCTGCTGAAATAGCTGATGCATGTATCTTGATGGAGGAATAGGACAGGCCTGTATGTAGAAGCTCTGCCAAGTACTCCAGAATGTTAGCAATATCTATGTTCGACACATCTTTTCCTCTTTCAGTACTCCAAATGGCAAACCTTTTCCATTTTCCTGCATAGTTCCTTCTTGTTGAAGGTCTGCGGGCTTCAAGGATAATGTCTTTAACCCTTTGGGAAAGATCTGGGTTAGTTGCTGCTATGTGATGTTCCAGGCAGTCAGTTGCAAGGTTTTTAGGTTTGGATGCATGATGTTGTAGTTGTTCTGAGTTAACATCAAAGGCATCAGGGTATTGACCACATTTTCTCCCGAGACATGCTCCTCAGCAATGGGTACCAGTGTTGTCTTGGCCAGTTCGGAGCTATCAGGATTATCCTTGGACGTTCCTCTTTGATTTTTAGTAGTACCTTGTGCATCAAGGGAAGAGGTGGAAATGCATATGCTGTCAGGCCTTTCCAGCTGAAGGAGAGAGAATCCACCTTCCATGCAAGTGGGTGGAATGTTCTTGTGCAGAATTTTTTGAGCTGGTGATTGAGCGGGGAAGCGAATAGATCTATTTGTGGCATTCCCAATTTCTTTGTGATGGCCTTGAAGATGTCCGGGTGTAGCATCCATTCGTGAGCATCCGAGGTGGTTCTGCTTAACATGTCTGCTAGGGTGTTCTCTTTTCCAGGTACAAATATTGCCTGTAACTGGATGTTGTAGCTGAGAGCCAGATTCCAAAGGTCCAAAGTCATTCTGCATAGGGGGTATGAATGAGTGCCTCCCTGTTTGTTGATGTACCACATGACTGTGGTGTTGTCTGTCCTTATCATCAAATGGCCTTCTTTGAGGAATGGTCTGAATTTTTGGATTGCCAGTTTTACTGCCAGCATTTCTTTTTGGTTTATGTGCAGGTGCAGCTGGTCCTGAGTCCACAATCCTTGTACGCATTTGTCCAGCATGTGCGCCCCCCATCCTAGGTCTGAGGTGTCTGTTGTGATAGTTTGGCTTGCTCGAAAGTTGTGGAAGGGTAAGCCTGGGTTTGACTGGCATGCTTGAGCCCACCATAGGAACTCCTGTTTTAGGCATGGGATTAGTGGTATTTCTGCTTCTAAGCTGTGCCTGTGTTGAGACCATAAATTCTTTAGGTACCACTGTAGCTTTCTCATATGCAGTCTGGCATGTGGGACCAAGATTATGCATGATGCCACGAAGCCCAAGGCCTGCAGAACTTTTCTTGCTGTTAGTTTGTTCTGCTTTGTTAATGCCAAGAAGTAAAGAGGGAGTTCTTTTTGTTTTTCTGCAGTTAGGAATGCCATTTGTTTTACTGTGTCCAATTCGCCCAAGAATGTTCTTGTTTGGGATGGTATCAGCCTTGACTTTTGTAAATTGACTGTGTATCCCAGGGCTTGTAGCAAGTAAATGACCCTTTGTAAATCTGTTGTCAGCTTGCTTTTGTTGTCCGCTTGCAACAGGCAGTCGTCCAGGTATGGATAAATTTGGATTCCCTGTACTCTGCAGTGAGCGATTACTGATGCCAGGCATTTTGTGAATACTCTGGGTGCAGTAGATAAGCCAAAGGGCCATGCTGAGAATTGATAATGCTCTGATCCTGCAAGAAATCTGAGGTATCTTCTGCAATTTGGTCGAATGGGGACGTGCAGGTATGCCTCCTTGAGATCTAGAGTTACCAGCCAACACTCCTTGCCCAGCATGGGAAGAAGTTGCTGTAGGGTCAGCATTTTGAATTTTGGGACAATGATGTATGTGTTTAAGATGGACAGGTCGAGAATAGGTCTCCAACTTTTCTCTTTTCTTGGTACTAGGAAGAGTCTGGAGTAGAATCCTTTGCCCTGTTCTGTTATTGGTACTCTTTCCACAGCTCTCATCTTTGTTAATTCCGTTATCTGCTGTAGAGCTTCTATTTTTTGATTTGGAGGCAGGTTTGGCATTCCTCTTTTTACTGGTAAGGTGTGGAAGTGGAACCGGTAGCCTTGGTCTATGGTTTGCAAAATCCACTTGTCTTTTGTGATATAGTGCCAATTTTTCAAAAATAAGGCTAACTTTCCGCCTAATGGTGCTGCTATTTGCTCCCTGGTAGGCGGGGTTAGAGCCAAGTCACTGTGATTGTCCTGTTGCAGTGGCAGTGGTTGTGTCTGTGCCTCGGTTATTGCCTTGCCACTGTCGTCCTCTGTAGGCACCTCCTCTGGATTGATTTCTGCCTCTAGAGCGTCTATTCCTGCCCCTTTGGGATCTTGTGGAGTCAGGAAAGGACCAATTTTTGGCAGGCCAGTTCCTGCTAAACCTTGGGGGCTGAACCTGTAAGAAATCTTTAACTGTTTGTACAGATTTTGCCTTTTCTTCCATTTTCTTCATTACCTGCTGGGCAGGTGTACCAAATAGACTGGCCTTATCCATAGGAGCATCTAATAGCTTTTCTTTAACATGATCCGGTAAGGCCTGTTCTTTCAACCATGCATGTCTTCTTATCACTGTGCCAGTCATGGCTGATCTAAATGAAGCCTCCAGTGCATCATAGCCACATTTTAAGGAATGGTTACTAACCTGTTGGATGTTATTCACCATTTCTAATACATATTTCTTATCTAAAGATTCATCAGAGGACAGTTTTTTAGTTAACTGATCAAGCATAAACTCTTGGTATTGGATCATGTGAAACTGACAGTTTAAAGCTCTAGCTGAGAGAGTAGCAGAGGTGTAAACTTTTTTCCCCATCTCTCTAAGGACCTGGATTCCCTTTCAGAAGGAATAGGGTTTTTTGCTGTGGTCGAGGCTACTGCCTTAGGCCCCTGGGAAATAGTTTCGGGGTCTGCCAGTGGGGCCTTGTATAGGTGGTGATGAGTGTCTGGCACCCTGTAAAATCTATCAGGTTTGGCAGGGGCTGGAGGTAAAGAATCGGGGGCAGTGCAGACATCATTAAATGCATCATCCACAACAGGCAGAACAGGAGGTATAGCTAAGGGCCTATGTTGTGGTAAGTGCAGAAAAGTCCTAAGCCTTTTTCTTGAATCTGAGAAATCTTGTCCCTGCCATTGGAATTGTTCCCTCATGGCATGTAAGGTTTCCCCAAAGGAAAATTCCTCTGGTGGAGAGGCAGCTGGAATGGATTCTTCAGCATCGGAGTCTTCATAAGTAGAAAAAGGATCCTCTGGCTGGTCTGTAATGTCTGAGTCATCCGCAGAATCATCAGAGGACACTGGCTCGGGGGGCTCTGCCCTTGGTCTCTTTTCTGGGGGCTGAGAGGCCCTGTCTGGGTGAGATTGGGATCCCCTAATTAAGGATATTAAATCTTCTGCCAGAGTAAGCATTTGTGAACTAGAAGTGGGCCTGTGTGAGGGAGGTTTAACAGGCACTGATTTAGCAGATTTGGCTGCTTTAGCCCTGGCAAAGGCCTTGATAGACATGGCTGCAGGGGGTCTAGCAGCACCACGTGCTGGGGTAGAGACATCCAAAGGGATGGTGTCTGATAAATCACTAGAAACCACAGTTGTAGGCAAAATTTCTGAGGCCGATTCAGGTAAGGTAGCAGGAGCCTCAGTAGTAGTCATGGATTCGGCTGAAGATTGACCAGTTTTCTCGGTTTTGCCGAAACCGAGACACTCGCGGCTTGCTTAACCGTGGTTTCGGCCGAAACTGCGGACCGCGAGTGTCGGTCTTTTTCTTTGCGTTTTAACAATTTGGGTAGTCGGAAGATCCGACGGCATAATGTACACAAAATCTGAGCCGAAAAACTGTTCAGCAAACTCTGACCGACGCCTAAGCGTTCGTCGGTTGAAGGAAGCACAGGCCGAACAGGCTGCTACGTCGTGGTCTGGGCCTAAGCAAGGCAGACAGTAAGAGTGGAAATCTTTATGAGGTATTTGTTTCCCACAAGTTAAACAGTTATTGACTTTTTCTGACATCGGCTGAGGCAAGAAAGAGTCCCCATCGCCGTACTTAGATTTTTAGAACTCTTCCAAGTAGTATTCAGTAGTAGTAATCTCTGGATCTGACCGACCGGCACTTGCGAACAGCTTCTGCTTGAGCGCCACGGCAAGAAAGACTGAGGAAAATGGCGTCGGCTGATGCCTTTATACCCGAAGACCAGCATAGATGACGTCGGGTGAAGTGCGACATCAGCCGAAGCCGGACCCAGACTTTGGAATCCGGCCGACCGAAGGGCTGCCTGACGACAGGACAACCCATTTGTTATGACTGCAGATGCATCCATGAAGGACATCTGTACTATGTTCATCGTGCATACAGCTGCAGTCATAACAGATGGGTAGAATCCCAAAGCTAAGAAAGGGGTGGTAGGCACTAGGTGGAACTAGGAGGAGCCAAAATGCCCTGCAAGACTGCAGTGGCAAAGCCTGCTCGAGTATAATGGTAGGTTGTAGTGCTTGGAGAAGGTATGCCCAGAACTCCAAGTGGCTGTTTCCAAAATATCTTTGGTAGGAACTCCTCTGAGGAAAGCTGCAGAGGTGGCTGTGGCCCTGGTGGAATGAGATCTGATGCCTGTAGGTACAGTTTTGCCATGAAAAGAATAGCAAAAGCGTATGCAGTGGGCTATCCATTTTGAGATTGTCTGTTTGGAAATTGGCTTTCCTTGAGCTCCTACAGCAAAGGACACAAAGAGCTGTTCTGATTTTCTGAAAGGCTTTGTTCTGTCCAAATAATAACGCAGTTGTCTGTGGATGTCCAAGGAATGTAGTAATCTCTCCCCTTTGTTTTGAGGATTAGGATAAAAAGTAGGTAAATGTATGGCCTGATTTAAAGCTACCCTGGATACCACTTTAAGCATAAAGGACGGGTTGGTTCGTAAGGAAACTCTGTCCTGATGGAAGATGATAAAAGGCTGCACAGCCATGAGAGCTTGTAGTTCTGAAACTCTACGAGCTGAGGTAATAGCCAGAAGGAAAGCTGTTTTCCAGGACAAATATTGCAAATCTGATGAGGCAGCTGGCTCAAAGGGAGGCAAGGTCAGTTTTTCCAGAATGAAATTAAGATCCCAAGCAGGTATTGGTTGTTTCCTTGGGGGTCTTAGATTCTTAGCCCCTCTGAGGAACTATCTTAAGAGAGGGTGAGAGAATAAAGGTGGATCAGTGTTGTATTCTGCAAAAATGGCTGAGGCATGGATTTTGATGGAGGAGAATGAAAGTCCACTGCTTAGCAGCTCAGCTAAATACTGTAGTATTTGAGGTAAATTCAGTTTTCCAGGATCCTGGCCCTTTTTCTCATTCCAGACACAAAACCGTTTCCATTTTGCGGAGTAAGCTTTTCTAGTTGACGGCCTTCTGGCCTCCAAAATGACATCCTGCACCTCCTTGGAGAGTAGGGTCTGTTGTGATGCTAAGGAATCTTCCATGCGGCTAGGCTGAGTGTTTTTAGCTGGCTGTGAAGAGTTTTGAAGCTGTGCTGAGTCAGAAGAAGAGGCATTAGAGGCAGGGTCCATGGTGGGGAATGCGTCAGGCTCCTCAGGAGTGGGTACCAGTGTTGCCTTGGCCAGTCCGGAGCAATGAGAATCATCTTTGGTCTGTCTGTTCTGGTTTTCAATAGAACTTTGGGCAGCAGAGGAAGAGGTGGGAAGGCATAAACTGCCATTGATGTCCAACTGAGAGAGAGAGCGTCCACTCTCCAGGCCTTTGGATGGGAAATCCTTGAGCAGAATTTTGTCAATTGGTGATTTTTGTGGGAGGCAAAGAGATCTATGTCTGGCCTTCCCCATTCTTGGATTATTTCTGTAAAAACTTTTGGATGCAATTTCCATTCGTGTGGATCTGTCATATTCCTGCTTAGGTTGTCTGCCAGCGTGTTTTCCTTGCCTGGCAAGTACTGTGCTTGTAGTTCGATTTGTAAGTCCATGGCCATGTTCCAAAGTGACATGGCCAGTCTGCATAGGGGGTATGAATGTGTTCCTCTCTGTTTATGTACCACATAACTGTGGTGTTGTCCGTTCTTATCAATAGTGACCTGGTTGTAGACGGTCCTTGAAAGCTATAAAAGCATTTATTACTGCTAGCATTTCCTTTTGATTGATGTGAAGGTGCCTTTCTTTTTGGGACCATTTGCCCTGAATGCACCGATCTTTCATGTGCGCCCCCCAGGCGTAGTCCGAGGCTTCTGTTGTGATGACTTGATTTGCTTGAGGCTTGCTGAATGGAAGACCTGTGTTTGTTTGGCATGCTTGAGCCCACCACAGAAATTCCTTTTGCAGACATGGAATTAGTGGTATTATTGTTTCCAAACTGTGGCTGTGTTGAGACCATATGTTTTTCAGGTACCATCGTAGTTTCCTCATATGCAGCTTTGCACATGGGATTAGTAAGATGCAAGATGCCATGAATCCCAGAGCCTGTAGGATTTTCATTGCAGTCAGCCTGGTGCAATTTGCTAGTGCTCTGAAGTATTGAATTTGTTGCCCCTGCTTCTCTGGCGTGAGGTAGGCCATCTGGGTGTTTGTGTCCAAGGTGGCACCCAGGAAAATTATCTTCCGAGAGGGTATCAGCCTTGATTTCTTTTTGTTGACTGTGTATCCCAGAGAGTTCAACAACATTATTACATAAGCCAGATGTTTCAGAAGAATGTGCTTGCTGTCCGCTTGGATCAGGCAGTCGTCCAAATAGGGGTATATTTGTATCCCTTGAAGTCTGCAGTAGGCAATTACTGATGCCAGGCATTTCGTGAATACTCTGGGCGCAGTAGATAAGCCAAAGGGCAATGCAGAGAATTGATAATGAGTTGAACCTGCAAGAAATCTGAGGTACCTTCTGCAATTTTGTCTGATTGGGACATGCAGGTATGCCTCCTTGAGGTCCAATGTTACCAGCCAAGACTCCTTGCCCAGCATGGGAAGAAGTTGCTGTAGAGTGAGCATCTTGAATTTTGGTACAGTAGAAATGTGTTTAGGATGGATAGGTCCAAAATAGGTCTCCAATCTTTTCCCTTCCTTGGTACCAGAAATAGCCTGGAATAAAAACCTTGACCTTGTTAGATGCGTAGGTACCTCTTGAATAGCTTTCATGTTTATGAGATCTGTAATTTGCCTTTGTGCCTCTGCCCTTTGATTGTGTGGCAGGTTTGGCATGTCTCTCATTTTTGGAAGGGTGTGAAAATGGAATCTGTAGCCTCTGTTTATAATGTCCAGGATCCATTTGTCTTTTGTGACAATATGCCAATTTTTTGAAAATAATGCCAGCTTTCCTCCTAAGGAGGCTGCCATTTGAGACTTGCTTGGCATGCAAAGGGGAAAGTCATTGGGTTTGCTTTCTGAAAGATTGCGAGTTATCCTCACCACCTCTTTGTGTAGGAACTTGCCATTGTCTGCCTCTAAATGATCCTTGGGATTGTCCTCTGTCCCTCGGGCGCCATGTATCTGCCTCTTTGGGGTCTGTCCGTGGCAGGAAAGGACCAATTTTTGGAAGGCCAATTTCTACTGAAACGTGGGGGTTGTACCTGTAGAAAATCTTTCACAGTTTGCATTGATTTAGCCTTTTCCTCCATTTTTCTTAATACCTCCTCAGCATTAGCACCAAATAGTACATCCTTTTGAAGAGGGGCGTCCAGTAATTCAGCTTTGACATGATCAGGCAAGGCTTGTTCCTTGAGCCAGGCATGTCTACATATGACTGATCCTGTAACAGCAGCTCTACATGAGGCCTCTAGAGCATCAAAACCACATTGTAAGGTATGCTTACCCACTTGTTCTGCACTATGCATCAAATCCTGCAACTCCTTCAAGTCTGGTTGTTCAGGTTGTGACATTTTACTTTTCAATTGTGATAACAAAAACTGTTGGTATTTTAGCACATGGAACTGACAGTTTAAGGCCCTCATGGTTAAGGTAGCCGAGGTATATACCTTTTTTCCCCACCTTTCTAGGGATCTGGAATCTCTCTCGGAAGGTAATGGATTTTTAGCAGTGGAGGCCTTAACTCCCTTGGGGCCCTGTGAGATGGTTTCTGGGTCAGCAGCATGGCTTTTGTATAGAAATTGGTGTGAGTCAGGAACCCTGTAGTACCTGTCAGGCTTAACTGGAGCTGGAGGCAGAGAGTCCGGGTTAAGGCAGGCCTCCGAGTAAACATCATCTAGGATGTCTAAGACAGGCGGTATAGCCAGAGGCCTGTGCTGACGTAGCAAGAGAAATTCCCTAAGCCTTTTCTTGGAATCTGAATAATCTTGGCCTTCCCAGTGGAAGTGTTCCCTTAAGGTATGCAAAGTTTCCCCAAATGAGTAATCCTCTGGGGGGGATACAGAAGGGATGGACTCCTCCGCATCAGAGTCTTCAAAAGGGGAGTAAGAATGTTCCTGATCATCAGAGTGCTCTGAAATAATGGAGCCCTGATCAGAGGAGGGGGAATCTTCTTCCACTCTGGGCCTTTTGTCCGGTGGGGGTTGAGAACCCCTGATAAGAGTAATTAAATCCTCAGCCATTTTAAGCATCTGTTTTTTAGGCATGGGGCCTGGAGATGGGCCCTGTGTAGCTTGTCTCAGAGTGCATGGTTGCTTTAGACTTAGTGAAAGCCTTGATGGAGAAAGAAGAGGAAGGTCTGAAGACACCTTCAGTGGAGGTGGACCTGTCCACATTTTGAGGTTCAACGCCAAGAGTGGCTTCGGTATCTGTAGACGGTGTGTGGGCCGAGGAGCCTGCGACCTCGGGCACATGAGACACTGCCAAAGAAGTGTCGTCGATAGTCAGGGGCTGCGTAGGCGCCTTGCTGAGAACCGGACCACGTGTAGTCGGCTTTGGCTTGGTGTCGGTAGAGGCCGCGGACCTCGTGTGTCGGTCCTTATCTTTGCGTTTTTTAGACAAAAATGGAGTCGGAGTATCCGACGACATAATATAGTTAAATGCTTTTCCAAAATAATGCTGGGCGAACTCCGCCCGATGCTTAATGGTGCGTTTGTTGAATGTAGCACAAAAGCGACAGACCGAGACGTCGTGGTCTGGCCCTAAACAAGGTATACAGAGGGAATGGAAATCCTTATGCGGTATTTGCTTCCCACAAGAAATACAATTATTAACTTTGTCTGACATCGGTCTGAGGCAAGAAAAGTTTCCCCAACGGGGTACTTAGCTTTCAAGAAGACTTCGGTTTCAAAATTTTCGCAATTTCAGGAGCTGGCCGACCGGCACTTGTGAACTGCTTCTGCTTCGGGCACCGCGCGGCAAGAAAGACTGAAGAAAATGGCGTTGGCTGGTTCCTTTATACCCCTGTCGCTCTGACGACAGGGAAGAAGCGACGACAACCGACGCCGGACCTAGACTTTGGAATTCGGCCGACCGAGAACCCGCCTGATGGCAGGAGAACCCATCTGTTATGACTGCAGCTGTATGCACGATGAACATTGAATGCATTACTGCTGTGGGCATTATGCAGAATTACTCCTGTCAGTGTATATAAAAACCTTGCAAAAAAAAAATCCGTGAAGACCACATCATCTGTTTATTCTCGGGATTAAATCTTTCAGAGTAAACACTGAAAATGACTACTCAGGGCAACCAATTAAGTTTTTATCCCAATCACTACAGATAGCCAAGTTCTGTTATTATGTAAGGTAAGGAGTGCAATGTTATGCCAGCAGCATGATGTTTCAACTTTCAAGTGCTAATTTCTACTCTTTTTAATCAGAAGATGAAGTGGTAATTATGCTGTTAGCATATATAATGAACTGAAGAAATGACTGCCTCACAACTGTTCATCATTTCATAGGCAAGTAGTACCAGACAATACGAGTAAAAACTATTAAAACCTAGCTAGTAAATCATATTTTTATTTTCCTCTCAGTTTTAAGGAAAGCAATACAAGACAGACTGCAGCAGAACTTGAAGCTGCTCATTCAATTATCCAAGTTTACCTTGACGGTGGCAACTGAGTTACCCTGCTTGATCCAGTGGAAATTTGTCCCAGAGGTGGGGGATACACTGGGTTACGAATCTACCAAACCAAGGTATCTTATTTATCTACTGATGAAGATTTACTTCCTTTAACCAGATGCTTGAGGAATAATTTTCTTCTGTGAAGTGACATGAGGTTAAGAAGAGATGCATCTTTCATGGCTTGATAGGCTAGACCCAGACTATCACAAAGAAGTCTATAATACACTGAGTATACACATAGAGCTACCATTCTATTCAGACAACTGAATGATCTTTTTTATAAATCTGATGTCTCTAAAATTGAGTGATATGATTCATAGGTAATTACGAGACAGAAAATCAGTCTGTAGACCATTACAAGCCTAGACAATAATGCATATCTGAAAATTCTCTCTAGCCTCAAGAAGGGCAATACAAGATAGTTCAGGGAAGACTCTGAGGCTGCACATCAAACAAATGGTTAAACAAGTGCATGCCAAAAGAGGTACTACATTCAATAATATGTATGATAAGATGACCAAAGGAGAAATAAGACATCTTTGAATCTACAGGAGATACCTTTTGAAACTAAACATATCAGATACAAGCCAACTACTACAGAGACATGATGATAAAAAGAAGGAATTAACAACAATGCCTAGATTATCAAGACAGTGTCTGACTGAAGGGGTGCATCAACAACAATGCCTAGTGTCTGACTGAAGGGGTCTATCACCTACAAGGTATGATATGGAATTTCTTTATTTAACAACATTAACCGCACTTCATTTTTTTTTTACATTTAATGCAACACCATTGTCCTTTCACCAACTATTAGCATAGTCTAATCCATGCTGGAGCAAATGTGATTTAGTGGAGGACTGACAGATGAATTTACAGTCATCTGCAAACTTATATCACCACAGGCCAGGAGTGCTGGCTTGAGGGTATGATTAACAGAAAGGGCCCCAGACACTACCTAGTTATACATTGCTGGTTCCTTTTTTACTTTTAGAAGTGCCATGTGCTGCTCTAGAACATGGGTTTTGTCAACCGCAAGCTAACAAATGCAAATAAGGATTTAGATTTTGATTTACAAATTTCTCAGTGTTGCCTACTTGGGGAAAAATGCCAAAGGCCTTGGCCAGGTCACAATATGCTCTGTGTATTGCATCATCACTCTTCATTGCGTCAGTGACTTATTTAAAAAATATCTAGCTTAAAGATGCAGGACCTGCCCTACACAATCAAACTGATGAGGGTTCACGGTTAAGAGGTTTTCAATGTCAAAATTAATGAGGTCTGAGATAATACATGCCATAGCTTTGCCTATGACACTACTGGGGCTACAGTTACCAAGGTATGTGGGTGGGCAACCCTTATGAAACAACACAGCAATGGCTGTTTTTCAGGCTTCAGAACTGTAGGCAGTGGAATGAAAAACTAAAGGAGTCAGTTATAGGTTAAGATAGGCCAAAACTTCACACACACACGATCAGGCAACCCTTGTATGTTACCAGGGCTCATAGAAGAAATGTTTTTAGCTTTTTAGAGAACTGACAAGACTTGTTCTTTAACAATTACAAAAGGTGGTTGGGATTGTGGAATAGTTACAACTACAGGTGAAGTAAAATTTACACTCAGTCTGAGTTAGGTTGCTCACTACACCCTTTGGGTCAGAATGGGCAATACTATTGTGGAAAAAAAATTCAAACATTTCTTGGTGTTAGTTCTACATTCCCTGACACAGTTAAATATTTGGGGTTGTTTTTGTTTTTAGAGGCTCTAAGTTTGTATTCAACTTTGAGCTCTCTAATATTATTCTTAAACTCTTTACTAGCTTAACTGTGCCCTCAACATGGGTAGAATAAGACCTCTTGATGATTTACTTCTCTTGTTATATAGTTTAACTATACTGGTATTCTATCAAGGGTTGAATTTCTCATTATATTTGCTTCATAAAGGGACTACCTTACTATTACAAATATTTTAACTGGAAGTAGATGTCAATGACATCAAATTCATAGAGAATGATTACAGAGGAATATACTATCATTATCAAGTAACTGAAGAAGGTTTGGTTTTAAGAAGTCCCTAAACTCAGATCAATTTGCATACTTCTTTAAAAGGAAACATTCACTAATATATGATTTTTTTTCTTGTAATACTGAGGGCATTATTTATGTCTTTAGATGTCCCTGTAACCTGTTCTACATTGGATAAAGTAAGAGGATGTTTAGAACAAGGTTTCAGGAACATGTCAGGGATATCAGGAAGCAAAAATTGGAAAGTACTGTCGCAGTCCATTTTAAGAAATATCAACAGTGACTTTTCATTATTACAAGGTACAGTTCTTGAGAAAGTACAAATTAAAGTGGGAGATAATTCTATAATAAAAGGTAAACTTCTGTTTAAGGAATCTATTTTAAATTGAAATATAATACCTTAGTGCGTTATGGTCTTAATTAGTAAGTAAATTGGAAAATTTTGATTTAATTGTTTTATTGAATAAGTAAATGTTGGTTTGCTTTGTATGCAAGGGGTATGTTTGGGGTTGTTTGTTACTTCCCTGAAGGCTGTTGAGCAGAGGTGCTAAAGTGTGCTTAATAAATACTTTTTAGGTCAGTAGCCTTTTGTTTTATTTTAGTTCTTTTTGTATGGTTTGTGTAGTTCACTAATTTATGGCCTGATTTAGTGAGAGACGATTATACAAATGGAGGTTCACAAGAAGTGGCCATATTTGTCAGAACAATATCAAGAGCATTTCAGCCTCTAGCAGGATGACTACCTGTAGAAGGGAGTTAGGATTTATGTCAAACACTGGGCATACCTACCCATTGGTGGTGCAGATCAGCCAGTTTATTGACAGATACCTGAAGTCCCCCAATCAAAAGGCGTTTTGATTAATATAGATTTCAACTAAGGTGCTACTGAAGCTAATATGGTCAAGAAGAGGATGTTCTAATGGCTGGATATGAAGTGGTACTTAGTCTTGTTAAAGATGACTTGGATAGTTAGGAGTTCAAATATTAGGTCCAGCGTAATCAGTCATGAGGTGACAATATACTTGACAAAAACTTACACTCCTTCTTAAGTGCCAGTAGGACTGAAGACAGGACAGGCAATAAACCCAGGAAAAACAGTGGGTGCATTCACTGATTTGAAACCATGGCTGTAACTACACAAGCAGAAATGCTGCAGGACGGCCTAATATTTGGGTATTTTTGGTAGACTCCTGGCACTGACTGGAGACACCTTAACATGTTACAAACAAGACGTCATTGCTACAGCTATACTGGAAGACATTCTACATTGGATATCCATAACACACCCACATGAAAAAAATATTACTAGGTGATGTGAATGTCAATTGGTTGGACAAATACTCCAACTCTGCTACATCTGGCACAAATTTATATGGTTTCGCACAACTAATTAATAGCCCCTCACATTACAGTAAGACACCAAATTCTCTATTAGACTTGATCCTTGTATCAGAACCTAGCAAATACTCCATTACAGGTACAATGTCAGACTCCCTCAGTGATCATCTCCCAGTCTATGTGACTAGACATCTGACATTCAGTTAAACAACATATTTATAAAACACGTAACCTTTTCAAGTTTAACCCAGAAATGTTCATTACTACACTATCTATTAACTGGAACTTTCTAAAAATCCTCCCCTTCAACAACATTGTAATTAAATTAAACATAACTTTTCTAAATATCCTAAAATAGCATTGCACCTCCTAAAAGAGGCTGAAAACAAATAATGCAATTCAACTATCCAAAATGAGCAGAATGCTAATACAGCATAGAAAAATGCAAGGAAAGAATGGCAAAAATGTAAAACCCCTCAATATCTTGAAAACTTCAGAATGCTTTACAATCATACTAAATAGAAAATAAATGGAGACAAAAAACTATACTGTAAGAACTTTCAGAATAATACTAAACACAACCCTAAACAATGTTGGACATCCATTAAAGAAATCTTACACACTGGAGAAAAATTCAACCCAAAATCCTCTCCCAATAACTCACCAACTGAAACTGCAATACAGTTAATCTCTTT
Organism: Protopterus annectens; assembly: GCF_019279795.1. Classification (NCBI taxonomy): domain Eukaryota; kingdom Metazoa; phylum Chordata; order Ceratodontiformes; family Protopteridae; genus Protopterus; species Protopterus annectens. The sequence goes on along the minus strand of NC_056750.1, from coordinate 492,491,988 downwards.
TTTTTTTTTTTTTTTTTTTTTTTTTATAAATAGTATAGCATCTTTAACTAATGATTCCTCAACATCTAATCCCATCGCTGCCTAACAGCCACATCACCACATCCACTTTCAAACCTGCACCCACATCCTATATAAAACTACTCCTAAATAAACAGTGCTCTTCTTCAGCTCATGACCTTCCAAGCAAGTACCTAAAAATAGCTGCCAATAGCACTGCCTGTCCTGTCTCAATCCTTATAAATAGGTCTATTCAGGAATCTCCATATTCCCCTCTGCACAAAGGAGGAAATTCAAACAACATTAATACCTTTAGACCTACACCACTGAAACATGACTCTGTAATTCACAAGTCGTGCTCAACACAAAAAAGAACAAACTGCTTTTTTTTCCCCTAAATCCCTCTCTCATGAAAAAAAAAAATTAAAGTCCTCCCACATCCTACATAATATAACCATCGAAGTCACTTCTCATAGCAAACTATTAGGGGTGATAGTGTATGATAATCTTACATTTGACCTGCATGTACAAAACTGCATATGAAACTCATCAAAAACTAGGGTGCTTAACAATTCTCAACAACACAACTAAAACTACACTTACCACTACTTATCTCCTCCACACTCATCTTTATGGTGCTTCCATCCTTATTAACGTCCAGGTTTCATAAAAATTAAAAATAACAAAGCTGCTAAATTTACACCACATACCCCTTTCAGTTATGTACTCACCATAACGTTTCATCTAAGTAGTTGTACTTCATTTGTCTTCAACCTGTGGGAATACGGATCTGTATCAGATCCGAGCTGGCAAAGCTTACTAGCATCAGCTCTGAGCTCCAGACTCCTCCCCTTACCCATAATACACCTCCACTACCTTCCATCCCCAGATCGCGTTTTCTGAAATTATACTTAAAACCCGACCTGATAACATACTCGAGACCTATACTGCAGCCCGTAGGATGAACATGTGCCAAAGGTCGGGGGAAGGAGGGAGGGACGGTTGAAGACAAATGAAGTACAACTACTCAGATGGAATGTTATGGTGAGTACATAACTTCTTTATCTGAAGTAGTTTACTTCATTTAGTCTTCAACCTGTGGGACAGAGTCCCCAGCTACTACACTCCTGGGAGGTCCTCATGGAAGGATATTCCAGAGCACCACGGAGCCAAAGGATGCTCTCCTTCTAGATGTCAAATCCAGTTTGTAATGGGAAACAAACGTATGAGATGACGACCAGGTAGCTGCAGAGCAAATGTCATCCAAAGACACCCTAGACCAGAAAGCTGCAGATGAAGCCATGGACCTAGTGGAATGAGCTTTAACCTGACCTGGAGGAGACATGCCTTTGTCTTTATAGACCTGCAGGATGCATGAAGAAATCCATCTAGCTATAGTGACCTTGGAAATTGTAACAATTGATCAGATTTATGAAAATGTTTCACCCTGTGTAAATAGAATTGTAACGGTCTATGAACATCCAACATGTGTAGCTTGTATTCCAGGCAAATTTATAGTCTGATTGATATTGATTTGTGATGCCACCTTAGGCAGAAAAGATGGGCTGGTTCGAAGGGAAACTCTATTTTCATGAAAAATCATGTACGGAAATTTTATGGACAAGGCCTGTAATTCCGAAACCCTTCTAGCAGAGGTAATAGCGACCAGAAAAGCAGTTTTCCACGATAGAAATTTTAGATCAGCAGTAGCGGCAAGCTCAAAAGGCAGGGCGACCAGAGCTTGGAAAAACATAGTAAGGTCCCACAGGGGGACAGAATCTTTGACCGGGGGGGGGGGGGCATAGCAAAAAAGTGCCTTTAATGAAGGCTTTACACAGTCTAGAAGATGCCAAGGATGCAGAATTCTTGCCCACATGAAAATTAGAAATGTCAGCCAACTGAACTTTGACAGTGGAAGAACTAGCACCATGCTGGAAAATATCAGCTAGAAAATCAAGAATGGTGGAAATAGGGGCCGTGAAAGGATCTAAACTCCTCTGAGAGGTCCAGAAAGAAAAACGTTTCCACTTGTTGCAATAAACCTTTCTGGTTGAAGACTTATGAGCAGCCACTGAAATAGACTTAAACTGAGGAGGAAACTCCAGGAGTCCTAGCAATTACGTGAAATGGAGCAGCCAAGCCATGAGCTTCAGGCTGTCCAGACTTGAATGAGTCACCCCCGATGGGTGTGAGATCCGATCCTGAATGGGCTCTAGGATCCAAGGTGGAGCCAGAAGATGAGACCAAAGAAAGGGAAACCAAACCTGGCGAGGCCAGAATGGGGCAATGAGGATCACCTTGCTCTCCAGTCGACAAGCTTTCTGCAGAAACCTCGGAATGACAGCAAATGGTGGGTAAGCATACAGGAGACCGGGAGGCCAAGCATGAAATAGAGCATCTCTGGGGACTCCTCGGCGGGGGGTTCAGAGCAAAAAACCTGCTGCACTTCACATTGGAAGGAGATGCGAAGAGATCGCAACAAGGTTGACCCCACTCGCTGAAGATCTGTTCCTCTACTGATAGAGACCACTCGTAAGGCATCAGAATGGTCCGACTTAGCCTGTCTGCTAGAATGTTGGACCATCCCGGAATGTGCGTTGTGATAAGAAAACGACCGGTGGAGATCACCCATTCCCACACTCTCATGGCCTCGCAACAAAGTGGATAAGATCTGGTCCCACCCTGTTTGTTGATATACCAGTCTACTGACATGTTTGCCTGATTGAATGGCAACCATCTCCAGAGGAAGAAAGGCATGAAGGGCCTGCAACACTAGAAGGATCGCCCTCATCTCTAGGACATTTATATGCAAGCTGGTCTCTGTGGGGGACTACAGGCCTTGGAATGTCCTGCCCGAACAATGCCACTCCCCCAAGATGGGAGGCATCTGTGGTCACTGTGGTTTGGGCCGGGGCTGGAACAAAGGGTCGTCCCTCCAAAATTTCCAGAGAGCTCATCCACCATATGAGGGACGACCGACACACTTGACTTAGGTGGATAGGATACGTTAGTGGTAAATCCAACAGGGCCCACTGAACTACTAGAGTCCACTAAAGAATCCGCATGTGTAGCAGAGCACATGGAAGAGTTATGGTTGCCTCCATGGAGCCTGGGGCCCTTGACACTGATTCTGCTGTCGGGAGGTGGGAACGGTAAATTAGGGAGACATGCATCCTGAGGTTTTGAACTCTCTCCGAGGTCAGGAATACTTTGCCCTGGAGTGTGTCTATACTGGCACCAATGTAGTCTATCACCTGTACATGCTCTAGAAGAGATTTGGATGTGTTGATTGTGATACCAAAACTCAGAGCCAGTGTCAGAAAGTAGTCCCTGGTCTGGGAAAGTAGACACATGGTGGGAGCAGTGAGGAGCCAATCGTCCAAGTACGGATAGACCTGAATTTCCTGAAGCCTCAGGTGAGCCGCTACAACTGCCATCACTTTGGTAAACACCCTTGGGGCTGTGGTGAGACCAAAGCGTTGGGCCCGAAATTGATAATGATTGGCCCCTAGCTGGAAGCGGAGGAACCTCCTGGAGCTTCTGTGCATTTATGTGATAATAAGCATCCTGGAGATCAAACGAGCACATCCAGTCGCACTCTTGCAGGTATGGCATGATGGACTGTAGTGTGACCATCCAGAACTTTTCTTTGGCAACTGACAGGTTCAGGGTAGAGAGGTCCAGGATGTGCCTTAAGTCCCCCATTTTCTTTGACACGAAAAAGAACCTGGAGTAGAAGCCCGATCTGAACTGATCTGGGGGAACGGTTTCGATGGCTCGTTTTCCTAGCAGCTTGGAAATTTCCTGTGCTGCTGCCTCCCTTTGCATGGGTGGAACATCCGGGAGGTGTTTGGGAGATATGGGGGAACCCACGAAGGGGACAGAATATCCTCTGGATATGATTTGAAGCACCCAGCGGTCTGTTATGGACTCCCATGTCGCTGGGTGCAAGGACAATCGTCCCCCGACTGCCTCCAGAGTAGAGCAGCCAGACAACCCCTCAGGGTTGCTGCCGGGGTCCGTCTGAGAATGGTTCTCGAGACCCGAAGTTTCATGGACTCCCTCGGCCTCTGGGCTGGCATTCATTCTGTCCCCTTCTGCCTCTAGGGGAAGAAGAGCCCAGAGTGTCTCGGGAATACGGAGACTTCCGGAGCCACATCTTCTTTTGCCCTCTCTGGTTCTGGGAAAAAGGCCTTTGAGGGTTAGAAAAGTGGATCCCAATGGCAGACAGTGTCTTCCTATCCTTTTCACTCTGGACTAGTGTCTCCTTGACTGTCTTACCGAAAAGAGTCGAGCCGTCATAAGGGGCACTGGCAAAGGATGCATTAAAGGGTTCGGTAAATTGGCACAACCTGAGCCAGGCATTACGCCTCATGGACACGCTGGACCCAGCTGCCCTAGCCGCTCCTTCCGCAGCATGGGAGAGGAGTTGCATGGACGTATTTGATACTGCTCTCAGAGTGGCCATTTTCTCGGAGAACAAAGCCTTGTCCTCCTGCGACATGGACTTGGGTGGAGACTCCTCCAGCTCCTTCACTAGGTCGCATTGGAGTCTCGTGACATAGACCAAGTAGTTCAGTGCCCTTATGGAATAGCTTGTTGAAGCATACACCCGCTTCCCTAGGTGGTCCATCATCAGTGACCCTCGGGGTCAGGAGGGTGGACCGAGAAACTTTCCTGAGACCGTTCCTTCTTCGTGGCTGCTGCTACCACCATTGCATCCACTGGGGAGCCCTTGTTCCAGGAAGGCCTGTCAATAGGGAGACTTAACACCTTATCGGGGTGCTTGGGGATCGGCTCCACAGTATCTGGTTCCTTCCACGCCCACAAGGTGATCAAATCCACTAAAGGATCCACGGAAGGGGACACCCAAGACGTAGAGGGGCCCATGCCGAAAGCCTCCGGAAACACAGACTCATCAGAGGAGGGCTTGGGGGCACACCAACCTCCCCACTGGTGCAGGATCTCCATGATGTCTCCAAAGAAGACATCATCAGGAGGTGATCTTGGGGAGCCCTTCCCATCATCTAAATCTGTGTCCTTGGTTAGGGACCCGGGGGGGGGGGGGAGTCCAAGTGCCTCCTATTACACGTATGCTTGCGAGGCACATCTCCCGTGGGGCTCTCTGTGGAGTGCTTGCAAGCCATCTGTTCCTCTGGGGGAACTGTCTGGGGCTCTTCAGGCACAGGCTGTCCCCCTCTGGTAAGACAGTGGGGACCATAGACAGAGCGGAAGGGGGTCTGTGCGGAGTCTGAGGGAGCAGTCAGGGGCCTCAATCCGATGGAGAGGACCCGTTCTACCACATTGAAAGCTGAAGGAGAGCGGACCTCCTGGGAAACTACTAAGGAGGCCGGTCTCCCTAGATCAGACGCGAGAATCGGAGCCGGACCCTAAGTGGACAGAGCTCCGAGGGAGGGAGGGAACCCGGCCTGACAACGTCTGAGCCGATGGAAAAGGCTCCACTCCCTTGGATCCAACACCCAGGCTCTGGCTCCGTGATGACACCCTGACCAAGGCCAAACTCGGATCAGTGAACTTCGAAGCCGAAGGTCAGATCGGGGAATGAGAAATGGGCTGAAAAAAGGGAAGTGAGCTCCCCCCTCCTGAAGGAGGGGGGCTGGCAAGACCCCCATCTGGATCTGTGTACGGATAAAGCAACTCATCATTTTATCCAGATCCATGTCCGATAGAGAATGGGTCAACCGTAAAGAGGCCACGGACTCAGACCTGGCCGGTCAGGGAACCGAGGCCCGGGAGACTGAACGTGCCTCCTCAGGCTCTGGGGAGAACCTATGAGACCGGAGCTGAGGGGGAGTCATGGATCCATGCAGACTTGCTTGGGGACGAGAGGTCCAAGGACCTCTTCCTCTTTTCCTTCGTCTTTGACTCTCTCTCCCGCTCTCTAACTCTCCTCTGCTCCGCTACCACAGGCTTAGATTCAGATGTTTGACTCCCAGCCTGGGAGGGAGGGGAGGCCGGGGAGGCCAGATGAAGAGAAGCGGGAGAGGCAGTCACAGAAGCCGCTGTGACTAAAGCAGAAGACGAGGAAGGAGGTTCAGTGGCAGGCAGAAGACCTTTGAGGGCCAACTTGGCCTTTCTATCCTTCAAAGCTCGGGGATTGAACTCCGCACAAATGGAGCACTCCACATTAAGGTGGGTCACACCTAAGCACAACACACACACAGAGTGTGGCCATCCGCTAGGGAAAGCTTATGGCCACACTCTGTGCAGCGCTTAAAGATAAGCTTTTCAGCCATACTATAAAGCAAGAAGCCTTAAAAAAAGAAAGAGACAGACAAAAACTTTCTTTCTTTAGACTATTAACTTACACCCACTCACCACACTAGACTGACTAAGGGGGGTGCACCACAGACAAACTACTCTAAACTAACTACAAACCTACATTCGATGCCAAAGCGATGGGAGGGGAGAAAGGGTACTTATACTAACCTGAAATGGCTAAAAGTAACAGAAATTTCAGAAAAACACAGTCAGAATCACCCTGCTAGCTGGAGCTCTAAAGACACTATGTTTTACAAATCTTGGCAAATGAGATCTGGGGATGGAACGCAGTGGAGGTGTATTATGGGTAACGGGAGGAGTCTGGAGCTCGGAGCTATTGCTAGTAATCTTTGCCGGCTCGGATCTGATATGGATCCGTATTCCCACAGGTTGAAGACCAAATGAAGTAAACTACTTCAGATCTACCACATCAACATATACACTTCTTACCACCTATAAAATTATCCAGCATCTATCTGCCTGTCTAGTACTAAAAAATATTCTATACAGCTATGTTCCCAGTCAGTCACTGCAATCCAGTGACCAAAGACTCCTGTCCGTCTTCAAACCTAGTAAGTCTGCTGCACACTGTCTGTACTTGCAGAAGCTGGCTAAGGCCTATAATGACTTACCTGTATCCGTGAGGTCTGAACCCTCCCTCCCATCTTTCAAAACCACTCTGAAAGACTTGCTAGCTAAAATCTGTCAATGTTATTCCTCAACACCAGGATAAACTATATCCCTAAATGTGAAAGTACTTTTTCATTCCTTATACCGCATTATGTTCCCTTCTTCACTTCCTTACTGCTATCTAATTCCCTTCTCTGACTCTCTCTAAATATACCAATAGCCTGTTTTTCCCTCACTTCATATTGCAATTTCTGTTTGCATTAAACTAACTTAACTTTAGTTTCTCTACAAACTGTGCAAAACTTTCTCTAAATATTAAATGATTGTCATATACCTTGTATCAATTCTTAACCAATGTTTTAATATTATGTCTAATTTGTTATAATTAAACTGCAGATGTGTTTGTTTTATTTTTGAAGATTGTAAAATTATTGTTCTTAAAATGTTTTGTAATAATTTGAAGCTGTTCTCTCCGGGCCTCCTCTGAAAGTGGGCTTCTACCTAAATGGACTTTCCCAATAAATGACATATCAATAAATAAATAAATTAGGTCGGAATGTCTAGCAAATGATTTCCTTCTGAAAAAGGTACTACAGTAGAGATGAAGACTTTAGCCATAATGTTGAAAGGTATGGTAAAAGAGGAGTAGACCATACCAGGCAAATAAGGAAGGACTGTCAGCTATCTAGTCCCAAACAAACACGTATGATCCTACTAGAAAGACACCAGTTTACATAGCCAGTCATTAAAGTGAATTATCTTGTCTTTGACCCTCATCATCACTCTAGGTGATGGCAAAATGTCACTGAAGACCAGTGTCTTTCTTGTCACAGACACATGTGCAGCAAGTTCAATCATATCCTTCTGGGTAGAATGCCACCACTACAAGGCTGTAATCATATTTGCCAAGGAGGATCCAAGTGTACTCCTTATGTCTTGGATCCTAGCTCTACAAAAACAGCTAACCATTACGCTCTTTTTACTTTTTTCTCCCACCACTTTAAAAAGGGTGCTCGGCCTACCATCAACCAAATCAATATCTTTTCTGCCTCCTTTACTGCAACATAATGTCACTTCATCTATTTGTTACAAAAATACAGCTTATTCTCCCCACCACAGATCCTTTGTTCAGTGTTCATCAAATAAGAAATTAAATTTTCCAGTTCCTCTCTACTATTGGCTACCTCAGCGACTTCCAATTCCTGGTTATTTTATTTTTTTTTTGCCAACAATAACACCACACAGATTACCTGATAATATGTATTATCCTCTCATATACCTTAGTAAAAACACATCTTGCAGCAATCTAAAGTGCCTCTCACAAAGTCGCAATCAACTACTGAACTGCTGCATTAAATTTAGACAATCCCTAGCAACCTCCAAAGCAGAAACGCACGCAACCTCCACCCCCCCAACACAACCCAAATGACACATAGCCCACAAACTCAGTGTGCCACTCAACCACAGTCCATAAGCATAACAACGTACCAAACACTCTAGTCATAGGTGACTCCACAGTCAGGCACACTGATGTTCCACTCACCAGGCTAAACAAGGAGACAGTTACTGTCAGCTGCCTGGATCCACCACATAATGCACGGACTCGGATCACTCCACAACAAGTATAAATATAACTCTGTCATTGTCCATGTTGGTGTGAATGACTTGAGACATACCTCTCTGGACTACATGAAAAGAGACAGAGGAGCTCTATGATCGTGTAGCCCAGGCAGGTATGACCCTAGCCCTGAGTAGCACCCTGCCATCACCCAGAATGGTACCACAGTACAAGGACAAAATGACTGACTTCAACAATTGGCTAAGCTTCTGGTGTCATTCTAAGGGGATCCAGTATCTTTTGGCCTGGGATGACATGATCGACAGACCACGATGCTTTGCCAGAGATGGCCTGCACCTGTCGCCCTTGGGATTCCGGATACTGGCGAAGGCTCTTGCCACCCCTATAGTCCCTTTTTTAGGCAAGGTTCAAATGACAAATTCACCACTGCAACAGGTACAAGCAAGCAAAATCTGACAGTAATGCTACTTAATGCTAGAAGTCTAAACCTCAAAATGCACTCTCGAGGCACTCCTTAAAATGGAGATCAACATCTGTGCAGTGTCAGAGACCTGGTTCAAGGCTCCAGAGAGCACCCATGTATTACCAGGCTACAATTCATACCACACCTTTCGGCCACCTAACCTGGACCAAAACACTAAAGGTGGAGGCATGTCCATATTTATTAAGGATACCCACACCTCCAGGCTAGCTGCCCAGCATAATGCAGCCGAGATTATCCAAGTGCAACTAACTCTGGGCAAGACCGCAATCCAAACTGTAGCTTGCTACAGATCCCCCACCATGCCCCAGGATTCCCACTCCTCATTTCTAGATACACTGGAAAATATTAGGATACAACCCAATACCCTAATAATGGGTGATTTTAACTACCCCACCATTAACTGGGAAAACTACTCATGTAACAACTCTTTTGCTCAACGTGTTCTGGAATTCATAACTTCCAACGCCTTGGATCAACTTATCCACACCCCCACCAGGGGCAGCAATATCCTAGACCTGGTCATTACCAACATGGGAGACCGGTGTTCCACACCAAAGGTCACTTCCTCATTGGTCAGATCCGACCACAAGCTAATAACCCTAGACATCCACATCCCATCCCCACCCCCCATTAGGGAAACTAAAGTAAAAAATTTCTCCAAAGCCAACCTCCCGCTTCTTAAGACAGAAGTGGCAAACTTCACGACACCCATGCAGACGGACAATAGAGGTACGACTGCTGAATCCTACACAATTGCACTTTATAAGAACTTACACGAGTGCATGGATCATGCTATCCCTAACAGAACTAAGATGCTATCCTCCAAAAAAATGAAGCCAATCTGGTGGTCCTCTGCCATAAACAAACTCTACAACAGAAGAAAGAAACTGTTGCAAAAAAGAGTAAAATCCCATGATTGGAGGACCTCCCTGGTAAGCCTCAGTAAGAAGCTGAGATCCCTCATAAAATCCTCCAAAGCTAGCTAGGAAAACAAAATTGCCACTGATTGTAAAGACAACCACAAAGCATTCCATAGCTATGTCAAGAATCTCAATGGCAGCACTCAGATCTGCTCTGAGTTACAGCACAATGGCACTAAATATACAGAACCAACTGATATTGCCAACATCCTGGCAGATAGGTTCAGTGCTAACTTTACCCCCCTCACCCCCTAAAAGGCCTATCTCTATACCGGAAGAATGCAAAGTTCCTTTAATCATGGCTGCACAGGTAAAAAACACACTCTCCAATGCCAAGAACAGCATCCATGGGACCTGACAACATCCCAGGCTGCAATCTACATGAACTACAGAGCAAACTGCACCGCACCCAAGTACCATGTTCAATCATAGCCTCACCTCAGGCTTTGTGCCCACTGAATGGTGCACAGCAACGGTTATCCCACTCCACAAGGGGGAAGACACCACAGACCCTGGGAACTATCGCCCCATTAGCCTGACAAGCCTGGTCTACAAGGCTATGGAATTGGTAATCTCCAGACTCTGGACCCCACCCAGTTCAGGTTTGTAAAAGGCAGATCATGTCTCCTAAAACTGATAGACTTTTTTGAAGCAGTCACCAAAGCTGTAGACGAGGGTAAGGTGGTTCACACAGCCTATCTAGATCTAGCCAAGGCTTTCAACACCATCCCCCACTCTGGAATTACATATAAACTCACTAAACTAGGTATAAATCCCTATGTCACAAGATGGGTTGCCAACTGGCTTACTGACAGAACCCACACTGTGAAATTAGCAGACTCCAAATGCGACTTCAGACCAGTGACAAGTGGAGTACCACAGGGTTCATTCCTGGGTCCTCTCCTATTTGGTATCTACTTCTCTGAAGTACAGGCTAACACAGACTGTGTGTTTGGCTAACGAAGTTCACAGATGACTGCAAACTAGGAGCCATAATTGAAACACCTAACAATGTGGACAGATGCCTGGTGTCAAAGCCATGGCCTCAAGCTCAATGACAAAAAGTGCATTGTCATCCCCTTTGGCAAAAACTCTGTACCCATAAACTTCCACATAGGTAGTAGTAAACTTAACAGCAAAAGTGTGATAAGAGACCTTGGGACACAGGTGGACAGTAGTCTCTCCTTTGATAATCACATTGCCACAGTAGTCAGGCAATCCTTCTCCGTGGCACACCTCATCACAACAGGTTTCTCATCCAGGAAAAAAGAGGTCATTGTTCCCCTCTACTCATCACTCATTAAACCCATTATAGAGTACAACACCCCTTTTGGTATGTACCTCACAAGACATCTACAATAACTGGAAAGACCACTGAAATACCTCACAAAGATTACCGGCCGCAAACAGATGCCCTATGCAGACCGTCTCAAAAATCTCCAGCTTTACTCTGTCGCATATCGCCTTCTCAGAGGCAATCTCTGCCTAACATACAAAGCTATGTCAAACCCAGAGCTGTTGGACGTGCTCCACTTAAAGAAATCCCAATCCCTCCAAGCTACACGCTCAAGAGACCTAAACCTTGTCACCACAATAAACAGAACATGCTGGAGGGATAGATTCCTGTCCCAGACACTTCCAGTTCTCTGGAACAAACTACCTATCTGTATCAAACAAAGCTCCTCATTAGCACTCTTCAAGAAAAATCTTGATGATTGGATGGGAAATGGGAAATCGGAAATTCTCCCCGGGGATCACTTCTGTGGCTCTGCTCGACAGTGGCACAAGAAGATAATTTTCCTGGGTGGCGAAAGCCAGTGTTACCTTTTTTGGCTAGGCTTATATAGGCCCAAGGGCCAATAGCCTAGTACCTACCTATGAACCTCAAAACATGTGTCCAATCAACCAAAAATGCTGGGTTGCACTTCCAATACACTCCTTTTATGCCAAGCAATATTTTTTTGGGAGCCTGGCTGGGGTATAAAAGTAGCAGTAGGGGCATTTCCATGCAAACATCCAAAACTTTCTTGACATTAAACAAATCTGCTTCCAATAACTCCCATCATAATGCATATTCAGTACAAAGACAGTATCCATAAAACATATCCAGTCTTTCACCCCCTCCTGTTTGCAAAGCATATCCTTTCAGCACAGTCTGTTGGGACAAGCTAAGCACAAATAAATCTTATCAGTACTAAAATACATTAGCTTTCATAGTCTGTGCAGGTCCAAGGACTCCAGGATCCTTTCCCCAAACAGTATCCATAAAACATATCTAGTCTTTCACCCCCTCCTGTTTGCAAAGCATATCCTTTCAGCACAGTCTGTTGGGACAAGCTAAGCACAAATAAATCTTCATCAGTACTAAAATACATTAGCTTTCATAGTCAAGAAGCCCAGGTCCCCATACTGCTTCATTAATAAGAGTCACTACCAATTTAACATGCCTTCGAAGCCCCCAGATAAACTCGAGAGTCCTTTTTTTAACAATGCAGACAACCTTTTAAAAGAGTGGGTTTAAATGGGCCTACCCTATATACAAAATCTGGGGGCGGACAAATGGGCCTACCCTATATACAAAATCTGGGGGCGGACAAATAACTGTAAACTCTGGATATTATGGTGAAGGTCCAAACTAAGGCCAGACATCAGTTCGATGATATAAAGTCCTGACTACTTCACAAGTGACCCATTTAAATATTTGCTTGGGTACCTGCAGGAGCTACAGGGAGGATAAGAGTGAGTGTTCTTTGTTGGCTCATCCATCCTTGAGTGTGGAGGAAGACAGCTTTGGCTCAACATATGGGTGACACCCAGTGGGAGATTGAGCCTAGAAACCCCATGCTGCAGTGTGCAACTCGCATAGGTAGCTGAGAGGAATTCAATGTGCACTGACATGCCAGAGCAGACAGAGCAAAGGCTGTGGGGGAGGGAAGAGTTCCAACAGGGCAGAAGGCTGGCCAGCTCATAGGAATAGTAAAGCAGGCTGCTTCCTTCTACCAAATTCTCAATGCTAAGTGGATAAGCTCCTTGAGAATCCTGGACAAAAACAAAAGGACCCGTAGGTTTTTTGCCTTCCATGAGGATTCCTGGCCTCCATTTCTGGAGAAAAAAAATTAGCACATCAGTCAACTGGCTGCAAGCAATGGAGCCATCAGGCTCAGTTCTGTGGGGAGGGGAAAAAAAAAAAGAAGTTATGTATTCACCATAACGTTCCATCTGTGTTGTCCATTTTCCTTTTTCCTCAACAAATGGGTTTAGATCAGATTTGCCCGCTTTTTACAGCTCATAGATAGTGAGAACTCTTGAGCTCCTCCTTTACCCATAAAACCCTAGTTCCCCACCATACCTCAGTTCTTATTTACTGACCTTTTTGCTTACTAGAAACTAAGGAACAACTACTGTATGAGAAACCAGTATCTAGAGCTCAAAGGCAGGAGTCCAGTTGTGTACACTTACCATAAATGAAGATGTTCGAGTGTATTCACTGTTGCAGTCATCATACTTGGGTTATCTGCCTGCAGGTAGCCCTCAGTCGGCCCGAATACCAGAGTCTTGGGATTTCTGCGTCGGATGCTGTCGCCTCTTCCACGACGTCAGGTCGTCAGGGGTATAAAACAGGCAGACGCCATTACATCAGTTTTTCTTGCCCCAAATATCAGAAGCCCCCCCAAACAGGAAGCTAGTATATGGTGTGGAACACCACCAGTAAATAGTATATACCACTGCCATTAAAAATGGCTATAGAGAGGATAGGTAGAAGGATAGAGAAAACCAGGGGGCTGGAGGGAGGGAAACCAGGACTGCAACAGTGAATACACTCGAACATCTACATTTATGGTAAGTGTACACAACTGTACTATGTTCTTCGTGTTTCACTGTTGCAGTCATCACACTAGGGTTGATTCCCAAAGCTGAGAAAGGGTGGAGGCAGTCAAGAAGTGTTAGGGCTGGCTAGCAGGCCTTGTAAGACTGTTGTAGCAAATCCAGCTCTGGATTTAGAAAAAATAGGTAAGTGGTAATGCTTGGTGAAGGTGTGTACAGAACTCCAGGTTGCAGCTTCCAGAATGTCCCTGGTAGGGACTCCCCTGAGAAATGCTGTAGAGGTGGAAGTAGCCCTAGTTGAATGTGTTCTGATCCCCTGTGGGGTAGGTTTTCCATGGTGCTTGTAGCAGAAATGGATGCAGTGTGCCATCCATTTGGAAATGGCCTTGCCCTCTGCCCCTGTAGCAAAGCTGACTAGAAGCTGGTCAGATTTTCTGAAAGGTTTAGTCCTGTCAAGGTAGAACTTGAGCTGTCTGTGCAGGTCCAAGGACTGCAGGATCCTTTCCCCTTTATTCTGAGGATTAGAGAAGGTTGGTAAATGGATGGATTGGTTTAAAGCCACACTGGACACCACTTTAGGCATAAGGGACGGGTTAATCCTGAGGGAAACTCTGTCAGCATTTTAAATAATGAAGGGTTCCACAGCCATTAGTGCCTGTAACTCAGGCACTCTTCTTGCTGAAATTATGGCTAAAAGCAAGGCTGTTTTCCAAGGGAGGAATTTTAACTCTGCTGAAGCAGCAAGTTCAAAAGGGGGACCGTAAGCTTTTCCAGTACAAAGTTAAGGTCCCAGGCAGGGGTGGGTGCTCTCCTAGGGGGGCTTAAGTTGTTAGCCCCTCTCAGGAACTGTTTGATGGGAGGGTGAGAAAATAGAGGTGGGTCAGTATTATAATGAGCTGAGATGGCAGAGGCATGAATCTTAATGGAGAAGGATAGGCCTCTGTAGAGTAGCTCTGCTAGGTAATCCAGGATTTGAGTTAAGAAGGGCACTGCTATGTCCTTTCCTTGAGACTGATTACAAGAACAATATCTTTTCCACTTTTCGGCATAGGATTTCCTAGTACTAGGCCTTCTGGCCTCAAGAATGATGTCCAGCACCTGTTTGCTGAGGGTTGCTGGTGGTGTATTTAGAGGATAAGCCAGGCTGCAAGGTTTCAGGTTTGCAACTGTGGATGCAAAATCTGTCCCTCCTGCTGAGACAGCAGGGAAGGTGTCTGGTGAAGGTGCCAGGGTGGCACTGTTGTCAGACTAAGAGTGGGTACAGTGCTGGCAGGGAAAGGAATAAATTGAGAGGTTTTCCAATATGAAGGGTAGGGCATCCACCTTCCAGGCTCTGCTGTGAGGGTTCCAGGTGCAGACTTTGTTAAACTGGTGGTTCCCGGGGGGGGGGGGGGGCAGGCTAAAGAGGTCCACCTCCAGTGTCCCCCACCGCTGGTATAGAAGGTTGAAGGCGTTGGGCTCCAATTTCCACTCCTGTGGGTCTAGGAGATTTCTGCTTAAGTAGTCTGCCAGTGAATTTTGTTTGCCTGGCAGGAATTGAGCTTATAGAAGCACTTGGTTGCTCAAGGCTATGTTCCACAGGGTCATGGCTAACCTGCAGAGTCGGTAAGAATGGGTTCCTCCCTGATTGTTTATGTACCACATAACTGTGGTGTTGTCAGTTATCAGCAGATATCCTGGAAAGATTAGGTATTTTTGAAGGTTGTCAGAGCATTTTGTACTGCTAGCATCTATTTTTGACTGATGTGCAGAAGAATTTGCCCTGGGCTCCACTTTCCCTGAATGCATTTGCCTGCCATGTGAGCCCCCCATGCATAGTCTGATGCGTCTATTGTCAGGGTTTGAGCGGCGAGGGGTTGAGTGAAAGGCAGACCCTTGTTGTAGTTGCATGCTTCTGCCCACCAAAGGAACTCTGCCCGTAGACAAGGTATGATAGGAATGACTGTTTCCAGGTCCTGAGAATGTTGGCACCAAAGTCTTTTTAAGTATCATTTAAGTTTCCTCATATGCAGTCTTGCATATTAGCAGAATGCATGAGGCCATGAAACCTAGGGCTTGCAGTATTTTCCTTGCAGATAGCTGGGTTTTGGTGGCCATTTGTTTGAAGTAGTTGGTCAAATAGACCTGTTTTTTCTGGAGTGAGAAATGCCATCTTGGAAGTTGTGTTCAAGCTTCCTCCCAGGAATACAATTTTTTGATTGGGCACCAGTTGCGATTTCTTTTCGTTGATGGTGTACCCCAATGAAGGAGTCTTTTTACAAATGCCAGGTGCTGAAGTAGCAATTCTTGACTGTCCGCCTGAATCAGAGAAAACCAGGGGGCTGGAGGGAGGGAAACCAGGACTGCAACAGTGAATACATTCGAACATCGACATTTATGGTAAGTGTACACAACTGTACTATGTTTTTCGTGTTTCACTGCTGCAGTCATCACATTTGGGTAGATTCCCAAAGCTAAGGATGGGAGGAGGAATTTAGATAGCATTAGAACCAGCTATAAGGCCCTGCAAGACTGCAGTGGCAAAGCCAGCTTTCAATTTACAGAAAAATGGCAGATGGTAATGCTTGGTGAAAGTATGTACAGAACTCCAGGTAGCAGCTTCTAGGATGTCCCTGGGTAGGGACGCTGCTGAGAAAGGCTGTAGAGGTAGATGCAGCCCTGGTTGATTGGGGTCTGATCCCCTGTGGGATAGGTTTTCCATGGTGCTTGTAGTAGAAATTAATGCAATGGCCTATCCATTTGGAAATGGTTTGCTTTAAAATAGCCTTCTCCTCTGCCCCTGTAGCAAATGCCACCAGCAATTGGTCAGATTTCATTTGAGGTTTAATATCGTCCAAGTAGAATCTAAGTTGTCTGTGCACATCTAAGGAGTGCAGTATCCATTCCCCTTTGTTCTGTGGATTAGGAAAGAAGGTTGGCAAATGAATGGACTGATTAAGGGCCACACTGGATACCGCCTTGGGTATGAAGGAGGGATTGGTCCTGAGGGACACCCTGTCTGCATGAAAGATGATGAAAGGCTCCACTGCCATGAGGGCCTGTAATTCCAATACCCTTCTTGCTGAAGTGATTGCTAAAAGGAAAGTGGTTTTCCAAGAAAGGAATTTTAAGTCTGCAGTAGCAGCTGGCTCGAAAGGAGGAAGAGTGAGTTTCTCCAATACAAAGTTAAGGTCCCAGGCTGGAGTTGGAGGTCTCCTGGGTGGTCGTAGATTTTTGGCCCCTCTGAGGAACTGTTTGAGCAGTGGATGAGAAAAGAGGGGAGGTTCTGTGTTATAATGAGCTGAAATGGCTAAGACGTGAATCTTGAAGGAGGAGAAAGACAGGCCCTTGTGAAGCATCTCAGTTAAGTACTGTAAAATCTGAGGTAAAGTGGGCACTGCTGTGCTCATCCCTTGAGATTGGTTCCAGGTCCCAGAATCTTTTCCATTTTTCAGCATAAGATTTTCTAGTACTAGGCCTCCTTGCCTCTAAAATGATATCAATCACTGGTTTACTGAGGGATAGTAAAGGAGAGGTTATGTAATTAGCCAGGCTGCTAGGTTCAGTGTTTGAAGCTGAGGGTGCAGAATCCGGTTCTCCTGCTGAGACAATAAGTTAGGAGTCTGAGGCAGGTGCCATGGGGCCAACAGTGACACACTGCGTAAGAGGGGGTACCAGTGTTGGCGTGGCCAGTCTGGTGCAATCAAAAGTGTCCTTGGTTTGTCTTGTTTAATCTTTAGTAATACTTTGTAGAGCAGAGGCAAAGGAGGAAAGGCTGAAGGACAGAGCATCCACGTTCCAAGCTTGTTTGTGGGGAGTCCTTGTGCAAAATTTGTCCAATTGATAGCTCTGGGGGGAGGCAAACAGGTCTATATCTGGGCTCCCCCATTTACTTGTCAACATGTTGAAAATCCTTGGTTCCAGTTTCCACTCGTGTGGGTCCATGGGGTTTCTGCTTAGTTCGTAATTTTCCAGGCAGGAACTGAGCTTGTAGATGCACTTGGTAGCTCAGGGCTGTGTTCCACAATGCCATGGCTAGTCTGCAGAGGGGGGTAAGAATGTGTACCCCCCTGCTTGTTTAAGTACCACATAATAGTGGTGTTGTCCGTCTTTACCATTAATTGTCCTGGAAGAATGTGGTCCTTGAAGGCTGTCAGAGCATTCTGTACAGCTAACATTTCTTTTTGATTGATATGCAGGTGCATTTGACTTGGGTTCCATTTGCATTGAATGCACTTCCCTGCCAGATGAGCCCCCCATGCATAGTCTGATGCATCTGTTGTTAGGGTTTGGGCGGCTGGGGGTAGTGTGAATGGTAGTACCTTGTTTTGGTGGCAGGCCTCTGCCCACCAAAGAAACTCTAGGCATAGGCAAGGTATGATAGGAATCATTGCTTCTAGATCCTGAGAATGTTGACACTATAGACTTTTTAGATACCATTGTAGTTTCCTCATATGTAGTCCTGCATATGGAATTAGAAGAATGCAGGAGGCCATGAACGCCAAGGCTTGTAGTATTTGCCTTGCAGATAGCAGGGTTTTTGTGGCCACTTGTAGGTTGTCAAATGAATTTGTTTCTCTGGCGTGAGGAAAGCCATCTGGGAATTTGTATTCAAGCTTGCTCCCAGGAATATAATTTGTTGACAGGGTACCAGGTGTGATTTCTTTTCTTTTATGGTGTACCCCAGAAAAGTTAGCACCCTTTGTACACAGGCCAGATGATTCAAAAGTATGTCCTGGTTTTCTGCCTGAATTAGACAATCGTCCAGGTATGGGTATATTTGAATATTTCTTTGTCTGCAAAATGCAATGACTGGAGCTAGACACTTTGTGAATACCCTGGGCGCAGTAGATAAGCCAAAGGGCAGTGCAGAGAACTGATAGTGTGTGTAGCCTGCTTTGAAGTGTAGGTATCTTCTGCAAGAGTCCCTGATTGGGATGTGCAGGTATGCTTCATTTAAATCTAGTGTTGCCAACCAGGCGTCTTTGCTTAGCAAAGGGAGCAACTGGTGAAGAGTCAGCATCTTGAATTTTGGAATCACCAAAAAGGTGTTTAGAGTAGATAGGTCCAGGATAGGACACCATGAACTGTCTTTTCTGGGTACTAGGAAAAGTCTTGAGTACAAACCTTGTCCCTTTTCCTCTTCTGGTATCAACTGAATAGCTCCCATGCTTGAGAGAGAAAGTGCTTGCTTTTGGGCCTCTGCCCACTGATTTGGGGGTAGATCTGGCCATCCACTTGGGGTTGGTAACATGTGGAAGTGAAATCTCTATCTCTGGGACACTATATTTAAAACCCATTTGTCCTGGGTAATGAGTTCCCAGTTCTTTGCATGAAGAGCAATCTTTCCCTCCAAAGGGGCAATCAGTTGAGAAGTGCTTGGAAGTTTTAAAAAGTCATTGAGATAGTCAAGGGCAATCTACCATTACATCGGATATTAATTCTCATCATTCAATTTTTATTTTTTCATTCTGAAGTTTTATATACATTTATTACGGCTTCTTTATAGTTCTCACTTGGTTTAATTAAGCATTTATAATATTCCGAATGTTTTTTATCTATGGATGTACCTCCCACAGTTGAGAGAGGCTGTACAAGCCATGATTTTTTAGAAGATAGTCAAGGGCAATCTACCATTACATCGGATATTAATTCTCATCATAATATCATCCTGGACACACTTCCTCAGAATGAGGTGGAAATTTCTTTAGAAACTACTTGCACTGATTTGAGTAATCAGGAAAGAGAAAGGACAAGAGTTCAGTGTATGAAGAAGGTTCTGATGCTGAATTACTAAATCTGTCCACTTACACTACTCCTGAAATACTGAACAATCGTTTAAACCTACTTGAAAAGAAAAATGAAGAAACACAAGGTTTACTCTCACACTGTTTACAGCTTCTAAATCAGCAGGGTAAGTCTGCAGAGAATTACTCTAATACAGCTGGCTGTTGCGTTATAACTAATAAAAATAATACCTATACACAGGATCTGAACTCTGTACAGTCACATACAGGTTCAGGATCTGATTTTCCTATCAGTAATGTCCGGCTGGAGAATGAAACAGTTGATTTGTCTAAATTACAGACTGGCTCTTACAGTTGTGCTACAGTTAAAGTTAAACCGGCTAGTTTGCACTGTGGTAACATGATAAATGCTCCTTATGACATTGGCGAAAACATTACACGAACTATGCATGATAATAGGCTTTCCTCTGAAGTAATAACATCTAATTCAGTCAAATTAACTGCCGGTCTCGCTGTTAAGACATCACCTGCTCACACAAAATGTTTTAGTGATACTTTTAGCTCAAAAAACTCAACCGTTACTTCGGATGTCAGACCGAAGCAAGTTTCACAGAAGGAGCGCATTTCTGTAGCTGCTTCTCAATTCCCGCCTAACGGCTCAACCGTTAGGAACAAGAATTTCAGTCCGGTTAACTTAGTCACAATCCCCAGGTCTTATGGGCTTGACATGAATAAAAACACTTAGGTTAAAGAAAGACTAGTGCTAGAAAATCAATATGTGGACACTGTATATAAAGATTTGTTCTGTAAGGAGTACTGTTCATCTAAGGATTTCTCTTGTAACGCATCAACGACAATTAACGGCTTGTCAACAGTCCCAGCAGATGGTGAGGATCGAATTATATTCACTGCGAACCATACACATCATATTTACGATACTTCACCAACACAAGCCTGTTTTTTAGTGAACGGAACAACTAATAAACAAGTATCTAATGACAGGGAAGGTTTTAAAACAAATTATTTTACTGACAAGTCTTTTGTGGAGAACAGCAGCTTACCAGAAGAAAACGTTTTGTCAGCCAACCTACTAAACACAGGCATCGATGGTAACCTTGCCTCCAAATTAGGAAGTCACACCACATTTCCCCAGCCTGTGAATGGTACTCATACAAATTCCACTAAGTCCACTGAGACCTCTGTGGATAATGACGCTGGATATAAAGAACTTTCAAGAATACATAAAGGAACATCGACAATACACACTGAAACAAACCTTTTAAATATAAATTATGGTGTGTATACAAATCATTCACTTCCTAACCAAATTCCAGCTATTCCTAGTCACAATGGTGGTCATCCTACACTATATAAAAGTCTAACTAATATATATACAGTCACAAGTTCCTCCAGTTAACACAGTGGTACAAACAAACACTACACTTAATGATAAAGTTTCTGGTTTTAGGGACTTCCATGGCAACTTAGTTAACACACCATCTTTGCCATCTACACAGTTTGCTAGCCATGGTATTCCCAATAATCCCATTTTAGTGTCATCTGTGAATATGGGTACTCTGCCACCACGTACTCATGCATCAATGGTTAACAATTACATAAGTAGCTGTAACAATCAGTCTTCTACCAGAGGTAATAATGTATTAGCTGCTGATAACACTGGTTATACTGACAATCATGAATTAATACATCAAAACAGACATGTTAATAATGCTGTCAGATTTGAAAACACTACTGCTGATAATAATGATGTTGAATGTAATGTTGTAGGTTTAACTTGAAGACCATTTTCTGAATCCTATATCTCAGTTCAGAACTCACACACGATTTTTCCATCACATTATTCTAATGTCAATGCTGAAGTAATGGATTTATTGAAACAAGGTTCGTTAGTTAACCCATTTTTATAAGAAGATTCTGGTCTGATGTTTCATCAAATGTTTCCTACTACTAACACAAGACATCACATGTCTTTCGAGTGTAAACCTCTAATTATGAAGCTAGAAAGGAAATTTATGTCTTTCAAAGGGCTAGAACTGGATATACATTTTTTAGAAACATGTATACAATTTGGAATTGTTCCTAAGGGTTTACGCATCAGTAATTTCCCTAACAGGACAAAGAAAAATTCATTTCTACATACAGAATTAAGTAAAGTTTACAATGAAGCTGGGTTGAAAGCCCTAGAGGTTATTATTTTGGACAACAAAGAACAGATGAAACAGATTGGTTTAGAGACTTCCACTCTAAACGAAAATATTTGCAGTCACCCTGAGTTTTGAATTTACAAACCCCTTTATGATTCCATACTTCCAAAAATCATGAGATACACGGCTACACTGTTAAATAGAAAAAATAATAAATTAAAAAGGGATCAACAGCAATACCAGGGTGGTTTCGCATATCCCATTAGACCATCGTTTGTTAATGATTTCTCTGTAAAACAATTTGTACATCGGTCTCAAAACCAAAGTAACTGGGGAAACTATAACTCTGACTTCAGAGTTAAGGTTCATAATAGTAATTTTACAGCAGGTAATTTTGCTAATAACACCAATATTAGAAATCAGTTTGGTCAGGATAGACACACACTTGTCCAATCCAACAATCTATCTGGGAAATACTTTAATTCAGAAAAGGAGTTTAGGTCCGACACCAGAGATAATAGGCCTTTTGTTAGGCGTTTGTCCCATCCAGATGGTAAGTGACATTACAATGCAAACAACATGACCAATGGTAATAGCAACTCTTTATTGAGTTCTAATGGGGTCTTTTCTTCCCCTAACTTACAACCTATTATAACACCTCACCTGCATTCTAGAAATGTCACTACTGTAAATGAAGTAAGGCCTCCTACTCTAGTGAACACGACTGGTCATACAAGCCATATTGCCATGGGTAACTCCAACTCTACCCCTGCCTCTAACAGTGACATCATGCCTACTTTTTCGTCTTTTTTAGAGTGAAGGAGTACACTGGTCAGGGAAACCAGGGAAATAACACCTCAAGTGATCCCATCGGCAATAAAAGAGAAAAAGAAAGTAAGAAGTTTAAGATATTCCCAACTTCCTCCAAGACACATGACCACGAGGTTCAGTTGCAGATAACTAACATTGATAAACCACTTTCAGTTTTTTTCTCAATATGATAATGGTTTTGTTGACATTGATTCAGTTGGTTTGTTGAATAAGGGCAAAAATAACTGCAAGTCTTCCATTAACACCAACTCACAGATACCTAACTATTGCACTGAACAAAGACATCCAGATGTGTTTTTAGGTAATGTCATTTGTCAGGATGTTTTCTCAGGTAATGGTATGGGTCACGATACAAATAAGGACATTTCTCCCTCAATGACTACTAACTTAATGTCAGTATTCAATTTTTCAAATAAAAAGCTATCTATGGATCACCTTAACATTCTGAAAAAAAGGGTTCACGTTTACTCCCTCACAGAGGGCTGACTTAGCTAATGTTTTGCTTCACTTGAGATTATACATCAGAAAATTGAATCTTAAACTGCTTCTTGACGATGAAGATGATGTTGCAGATATGACTCAATATTCTCAGGCTAGTAATAACTCGCATGTTAGTAGTACTTATGGTTACAGTACTACCCTAAAAAAGAAAAGCTTAATCAACTCACCACTCAATAACACCCTATCCACATTTCTTAGAGTTTGTGAAGAAGATGTCAGACATATTTTGAAAGCTAAATCAGAACAGAAATGGTTCAATTTAACAGAAAAAGAAAAGAAAGCGTTACTGGATCTGTCAAATGATACTACAATAAGAGTGATGAAAGCAGATAAAGGGACAGGAATAGTAGTTATGGACCACAACACTTATGTTAACAAAATTAATGTTGAGTTAATGAATGATGAATTCTATGAAAGTGTGTCTTTAGTCACAGTTAACTCACATTTTGACCATGTAGACAAAACACTTAAGTATTTAAACGACAATCTTTACATTTCGGAAGAATTTATTTTCATGTGGTCTGCTAATCCTTCCTTAGGTAAATTATTTGGAATACCTAAAATTCACAAAAATTCTTCAAATCCTCCATTCAGACTGATTGTGTCCAACAAGAAAACAAAGACAGAAAGGATTGCCGAGTATATCGACTCTGTCCTTAACCCGCTGGTGCAAGCAACACCTCATTATATTAAAGACTCATGGGATTTTTTAAATACTTTACATAATACTGATGTTGAACTATCTCATAGTATTTTTGTAACACTGGATGTTATGGCCTTGTACACCAGCATACCCCATAATGACGGTGTGGATTATGTTAAGCATTACTTATTTAAAAGTGTGAAATTTCCAAAGAAACAGATTGATAGCTTGGCTAAATTCATTTCTCTTGTGTTGGATAACAATTTCTACCATTTTGATGGGCACATTTACCATCAGGTCAGAGAGGTGGCTATGGGTACGAAAATGGCCCCTGCATTTGCCAACCTGGTTCTTACCGAATGGGAGACAGACACTTTAATTAATTTACCTGGGTATTTCAGGATGAAATGTTACAAGAGATTTATAGATGATATTTTTTTCGTGTGGGAAGGTAATATGGATCAACTACTGTTATTTGTTAACAGCTTATCTGAAAGCATTGGTTTTCTTAAATTTGTAATAGCTAACCACGATGACACCGTTTCATTTCTGGACATTAACATCTCCATTAATAGGTTTAACAATCGTTTCGAATCATCTATTCACAGAAAAAATATGTTTAGGAATAACTACTTAGATTTTAACAGCTCACACCCTTTTTTCATGAAGAAAAATGTTGTAAAAGGTCAATTTATTAGAATTTCCAGATTAACTAGTAACAATGATACTTTTCAGAAAGAATGTGATTTTTTATCAATGTTATTCAAACAGAAAAACTACGCTTTATCTCTGATTAACTCGATTAGAACCCAGATCACGGCTGACAGACATATCAGTTTCAAGCCAATTATCACACATGGGTTTACTCCTACACATACTACACACAAAGGTGTGATTGACACTTCCCACACTCTGAGTTTTGCATTACCCATACGTAGAGATTTGTATAACTTGACAGGAGCTTTATCAAATAACTGGAAAATTTTACTGTGTGATCCTAACATTAGAACTACTTGGGCTCTGCACCTATATTTACATACAAAAGGACCAGGACCTTAAAATCACTTTTTAAAAAAAATGATAAACCATTCAGTCTAGCACCTGCTTTATATGACAATTCATCTAAAGGTATGCAAGAATGTGGGAAATGTGTATGTTGTAAATATATTCTTAAAGGGGACTCTTAAAAATTTCCACATTGCAACATTACAGTCTCATTTGACAAAAAATCTGATTGCAATTCTGTCATGGTGGTATATTACGCAGTCTGTTCTACATGTTCTAATTTTTATGTAGGCAAAACTGTCAGGAGATTAAGTGACAGAATAAAAGAGCACTGTGGTGCCATTAGGAACAAAGACCTTGTGAACGCTCTCAGTAAACATAGTGTTTCATGTGATGGCTTTAGGGATTTTAAGTTTATTGTACTTGAACAGATTGATGTTTTTTTCGGGGATGGGGACTGTAAATTGCAACTCCAGGAATTGAAATGGCAGTTACGTTTAAAGGCAGAATTTTTTCCTGGACTGAATGAATCTCTTAATTTAAGATGTGCCCTTAAGTGGTTCCAATAATCACATATTTTATGTGATCAAAGTTTTTATATAGGTGTT
>NC_056750.1:491942557-492092557 GCF_019279795.1 Protopterus annectens | reverse complement strand
TCATAAAAACACAAAGACTCTGTAACAAAGATATGATATAATATGTGTTATTAGACCAACAGGAAATTTACACCGGGCCTGGCACCCACATCCTATATGGACAGAGACTGCTTATAAATGCCTGGCCCTCAACGTCCCGTTTGGATACAGGAAATCATTATTCCTTTGGGAAAACTTGGCTAGGCTTAGAAAGGCTCCTCTGGTCATTTGCCTAGTAAAAATCTATGAAAACATGCACACATCTGTGTTCCAATGTCTTTATATTTTCTGAAATTTTTAAATAGTATTGTATTCATATTAAAATTTGAAAATCAGACGCTTACAGCAACGTATGTATTCATGTTTCAGTTTAGATTTCATTCAAACCCTTATTTTCTTTCCTTTTGCAAATAGAAGTGATAAAATATAGGAAATCATCATAATACTAACAAGCAGGCTGTTACAGACAGGTTGACACTAGACATCTTCAAGCTTTTTATGAAGTGTAAAATTTCCTTGATAACAAGAACTTACACCTAGCTCTACTTGTTTGCAATAAAATGCACAGCTATGAACCTGTTAAAATGAGCAACAGCCTGAAGGCTTCTAAAAGGTCTGCAAACTCCCAATCAAAAATTACTGCTGCCCCATCAATGTGTCATATAAATGTTGGCATGTTAATTGTTAATGGTTTGTTAATTTACCTCCCACACTATTATTGTACTTGAAATGATTTAATGACTGCTATGGGAGTTAACAACATGTAACAGCAGATGCAAGATTTTACCTTTCTGCAGCATACTCTGACTTCAAGCTATTTAAAGATATCATGCCAACTTCAGCTCCTGCACAGTGATTTTCAATTTTTCCATGCAGTGTAATGTTTATTTAATTTCCTCAGGAAGTATGGGGAGCAATTAAATATTGCATTGCTCTTTAATTCACCAAGAAAAAAACAACGATTCTGTACAGGTGTCTAAAAAAAGTAAAATGTCATTGCATATTTTGCTAAATATTGAAGATGCCCTTTCTATGAAATATACTTGTAACTAGCTATAAATATCAAAAGTGGTAGTCTTACTAATTTGCTAAATGGCCCTGTTGCAGAAACAACAGCATTTATACATGATGCCAAGACATCTGTTGTTGCCTGATTACAGCAAATCAATGCACATTTGCACATTACAGATATGCCCTACAACTCCTCTTCTTTATATTTATGTTTATCATGTCCAGAAAAGATACCAGCAAGAGGATGAATACACTTAATATTGCTACTTAGGATAAGCATACAATGCACATGAAAACCATACAAACAATTTTCACAAACATATTAATTATACAACTTGGCAAAATAAGTAGCATTAATGAGAAGACAGCCAGAGAGAGTTGATTAGGGGAAGAAGTCAGAATTGGTGCCAGAATCGAAGGCGGGCTGCTGCTCTGAAAAATGCGCAATGTAAAA
Organism: Protopterus annectens; assembly: GCF_019279795.1. Lineage (NCBI taxonomy): Eukaryota > Metazoa > Chordata > Ceratodontiformes > Protopteridae > Protopterus > Protopterus annectens. The sequence continues at coordinate 492,091,113 of NC_056750.1, read as the reverse complement.
GGCATGAAGGTTGGCTTTGCAAATTACAGAAAATACACTTTTGGAAACACTATATTCCAAGACCCACTCTGATTAGTTTACTTCTACATCACAGATAGTTGGTTCTTACAGCGAACTACTTATAGTCACAATAACAAACCACATAGTATCACCAGATCATATCCTGGCAAAATAAATGGTACAATAATGACCTTTAAAACTGTACAGTCTAATCTCAGCAGTAAACAGTACACTTTACAAAGCCGCATTACCCAAAACTACTGTCTATGGCCTATTTAGTCCCAGCCCTCATGGGAGGGTGCAATAACAGAGACACTGACATTAGGAGTGATTGCAGCAAAGCTGCAGATGGTCAGCTGGATGATATGCATCTGGGCTAGGGGGAATATTTCATCTAACACTTTGTACTTATCAGTGATTTATTCTGAGCTACTTGCACCCCATCCCCATAACCACCAAGCCCCATGGTCAAGATACAGATTACAGTTTCCCAAACCTCAGCATTACACCATACTGGGAGAGGGAATTAACAGCTGGAGATTGAGGCCTTTGGCTATGACAGGGTAGGATATTTTTTAATGTTCCTAACACCTTCCTCCCCTAGTATCAATCCACTGGTTGGAAAGTGTTAGGAAATGCAGTTTATGATGAGACAGGTCAACTGTGTGCTTTCATACCACCCATAATTTCCAGCCCACATGGTTGTGCACTCCTCAGCACATTCACACTCCACTGCAACAGTTGCAATACCTGGCTTTGCCCAAGGTGCAACAAGACTTCTCCACCATCCTCCATCCAGTGTGGGCAAGCAGGCATTGACTAAAAGAGTGTAATAAAACAGGGAAAGTGAAACATGTCTCCCCAACCTCACAATACACTCCAACAATACACTGAGTGAAGACTCGAGCTAAACTCACGAGGGAAATGCAAGAGATGGACTGTTACTCCTAAACGCATCTAATTACTGATACTACAGTGACAAGAGTGAATGCACAGGCACGCACACATACACATTTATGTCTCCTATGACATAAAAACGTTACTGCACATAGATAATGCTGTGGATGGATGGTACTTAAAGAGTACAAGGCAGTTTGCCCATGGGTGCAACACATCTGTGAATTGTAAAGAAAATTTTGTTTCACTGAGATACTCTGAAGTGGACTAAAACAGTTAGTTTGCCTCTTATAGGTTCATAGGTAGGTACTAGGCTATTGGCCCTAGGGCCTATATAAGCCTAGCCAAAAAGGTACCCTGGCTTTCACCATCCAAGAAAATTTGTTTCATGTGCCCCTGTCAAGCAGAGCCACAGAAGTAATCCCAGGGGTGCATTTCCTATCTCCCATCCAATCATCAAGATTTTTATTGAAGAGTGCTAATAATGAGGAGCTCTGTTTGACATAGGTAGTCCGTTCCAGAGTATGGGAAGTCTCCGGGACAGGAATCTATCCCTCCAGCATGTTCTGTTTATTGTGGTGACAAGGTTTAGGTCCCTAGAGCGTGTAGCTCGGCGGGATTGGGATTTCTTTAAGTAGTGCATGTCCAACAGCTCTGGGTTTGACATAGCTTTGTATGTTAGGCAGAGATCGCCTCTGAGTAGGCGATATGCGACAGAGTAAAGCTGGAGTTTTTTGAGACGGTCTGCGTAGGGCATCTGTTTGAGGACAGTAATCCTCTTTGTGAGGTATTTCTGCGGCCTTTCCAGTTGTTGTAGATGTCTTGTGAGGTACATACCAAAAGGGGCGTTGTACTCTATAATGGGTCTAATGAGTGATGAGTATAGTGGGGAACAATGACCTCTTTTTTCTGGATGAGAAACCTTTTGTGATGAGGTGTGCCACGTAGAAGGATTTCCTGACCACTGTGGCGATGTGATTATCAAAGGAGAGACTACTGTCCACCAGTGTCCCAAGGTCTCATCACACTTTCGGTGTTAAGTAGACTACCACCTATGTGGTAGTTCATGGGTACAGAGTTTTTACCAAAGGGGGTGACAATGTACTTTTTGGCATTAAGCTTGAGGCCATGGCTTTGACACCAGGCATCTGTCTCAGTGAGGCCCTTTTGTAGGATGTCCACATCGTTAGGAGTTTCGATTATGGCTCCTAGTTTGCAGTCATCTGCGAACTTAGTTAGCCAAAGACCTTCTGTGTTAGCCTGTACTTCAGAGAAGGAGATACCAAACAGGAGAGGACCCAGGACTGAACCCTGTGGTACTTCACTTGTCACTGGTCTGAATTCTGATTTGGAGTCTGCTACTTTCACAGTGTGGGTTCTGTCAGTAAGCCAGTTGGCAACCCATCTTGTGACGTAGGGATTTATACCTAGTTTAGTGAGTTTATCTATAATTCCAGAGTGGGGGATGGTGTTGAATGCCTTGGCGAGATCTAGATAGGCTGTGTGAACCACCTTATCCTCATCTGTGGCTTTGGTGACTGCTTCAAAGAAGTCTATCAGGTTTAGGAGACATGATCTGCCTTTTACAAACCCGAACTGGGTGGGGTCCAGAGTTTGGAGATCTCTAATGTCTTTGATTATGAGTTCCATGATGATACGTTCCATAGCCTTGCAGACCAGGCTCGTCAGGCTAATGGGGCAGTAGTTCCCAGAGTCTGTCGTGGCTCCCCCTTCGTGGAGTGGGATAACCATCACGGTGCGCCATTCAATTGGCACAAATCCTAAGGTGAGGCTATCACTTAACATGGTACTTAGGTGGGGTGCCAGTTCATTCTGTAGTCCGTGTAGAAGGCAGCCTGGGATGTTGTCAGGTCCCATGGATGCTGTGTTCTTGGCTTTGGAGAGTGAGGTTTTTACCTGTGCAGCCTAGATTACAGGAACTTTGCATTCTTCCGGTATAGAGATGGACCTTTTAGGGGGTTAGAGGGGGGTAAACTTAGCACTGAACCCATCTGCCAGGATGTTGGTAATATCAGTTGGTTCTGTATATTTAGTGCCATTGTGCTGTAACTCAGAGCAGATCTGAGTGTTGCCATTGAGATTCTTGACATAGCTATAGAGAATGCTTTGTGGTTGTCTTTAGAATCAGTGGCAATTTTCTTTTCATAACTAGCTTTGGAGGATTTTACGAGGGATCTCTCAGCTTCTTACTGAGGCTGACCAGGGAGTTCCTCCAATCATGGGATTGTACTCTTTTTTTGCAACAGTTTCTTTCTTCTGTTGTAGAGTTTGCTTATGGCAGAAGACCACCAGATTGGCTTCCTTTTTTTTGGAGGATAGCACGATCCATGCACTCGTGTAAGTACTTATAAAGTGCATTTGTGTACGATTCAGCAGTCGTACCTCTATTGTCCATCTGCATGGGTGTCGTGAAGTTAGTCACTTCTGTCTTAAGAAGCGTGAAGTTGGCTTTGGAGAAATTTTTTACAGTTGTTTCCCTAATGGGGGTTGGGGGCGGGATGTGGATGTCTAGGGTGATTGGCTTGTGGTCAGATCTGACCAATGAGGAATTGACCTCTGGTGTGGAACACCAGTCGTCCATGTTGGTGATGACCAGGTCTAGGATATTGCTGCTCCTGGTGAGGGTGTGGATAAGTTGATCCAAGGCAATGGAATTTATGAATTCCAGAAAACGTTGAGCAAAAGAGTTGGTACACGAGTAGTTTTCCCAGTTAATGGTGGGGTAGTTGAAATCACCCATTATTAGGGTGTTGGGTTGTGCCCTAATATTTTCCAGTGCATCAAGAAAAGAGGAGTGGAAATCCTGGGGCACGGTGGGGGATCTGTAGCAAGCTACAATCTGGATTGTGGTCTTGCCCAGTTTTAGTTGAACTTGGATAATCTCGGATGCGTTATGCTGAGCAACTAGCTTGGAGGTGTGGATATTCTTAATGAATATGGACACGCCTCCGCCTTTAGTCTTTCGGTCCGGGTTAGGTGGCCGAAAGGTGTGGTATGAATTATAGCCTGGTAATGCAGGGTTGCTCTCTGGAGCTTAGAACCAGGTCTCTGTCACTGCACAGATGTCGATGCTTTCCATTTTAAGGAGTGCCTCGAGTGAGTGCATTTTGAGGTTTAGACTTCTAGCATTGAGTAGCATTGCCCTCAGATGTTGCTTGCTTGTACCTGTTATGGTGGTGAATTTGTCATTTGAACCTTGCCTAAAAAAGGCACTATAGGGGTGGCAACAGCCTTTGCCAGTATCCGGAATCCCATGGGCGACAGCTGCAGGCCATCTCTGGCAAAGCATCGTGGTCTGTCAATCATGTCATCTCAGGCAAACAGGTACTGAATTCCCTTAGAATGACACCAGAAGCTTAGCCAATTGTTGAAGCCAATCATTTTGTCCTTGTACTGTGGTATCATTCTGGGTGATGGCAGGATGCTACTCAGGGCTAGGATCATACCTGCCTGGGCTACAAGATCGGAGAGAGCTCCTCCATGTCTCTTTTCATGTAGTCCAGGGAGCTAAATCTCTGGTCATTCACACCAACATGGGCAATGACAGAGTCATATTTGTACTTGTAGTGGAGTGACCTGAGTGCATGCGTTATGTGGCAGATCCTGGCACCCGACAGGCAGCTGACAGCAACTTTCTCCTTGTTCAGCCTGGTGAGTGGAACATCAGTGTGCCTGACTATAGAGTTACCTATGACTAGAATGTTGGGTATTTTATGCTTTATGGGCTGCAGTTGAGTGGCACACTGAGTTTTTAGGCTATGTGTCATTTGGGTCGTGTTGGGGGGTGGAGGTTGCTTGTATTTCTGCTTTGGAGGTCTCAGTTGTTTGGGCAGATTTTTATTGAGAGCATCCGTGAATGTAGGTGTGTGTTTTGTGCTTCTATGTGTGTGTTTTGGTGGTGTCGGTTTTGAGGGACTATGTAATGAGTGTGGTGTGGTACAAGTATTTACCTTCTCCTCTTGACTGTCTAGTCCAGTCTTCGGTGAAGAGAGCTTTGCTTCCAATTTGGCTATATATGTGCATCTCTCACAGGTTGTAGTGTTGGGTGGTAGGAGGAGAGGGTTGTCTGTGTACATGAGGCAATTGCTGCATTGCCCCAAGATGCTCAGATTCATCAGGTAGACAGGAGAAAACACCGGGAGCTGACCTTTAGACATGCCTGGATAGGTGCTTATTTATTAAGTACTAAAAACTGTTTTCCTCTAGTCAAGTGAGGAAAGTTGAGTGCTGTAGTAATTTGCAGCTTATTTAGTGCTTACAACGAGTTCTGAACAAGTGCTAAGCTCAAAGAAACAGATTTGAGTGCTAAAACTAAAAAGCTGGTTAGTTGCAAGGGAAAATTTGAAGAGCAGACTTTATGGCCCCAAGAATAATTTAACACTAGTTAAGAGGGAGGGGGGGGGGCTCAGGAGCTTACAAACAGTCCTGGATACAGCAAATCTGTATCTGGACCTCACATGTCACAAGAAAGGGGGAAACAAGCTTAGAATTTTTTTTCAGTAAACTTGAAATGCAGAAAGCTGAAACAGAAGTTAATTCAAGGTTAAGAATCTGAGTGGGTTGGCCTTCACAAATCTTCTTTGAACTGTGCAACACTTTGTTTTTTCCACTGCACTTGAACGAAAATAATGGTCTTCAATATACTACACTTGTTATAACACACACACACTCAGGATTAGTTATACATTAAATACAACCGCCACATTTTATATTTTATATGACAATAAGGCAAGCAATACTATTTTTGGCTATAATGGAAACAGAGAGGTCACTCAAGATAACAGCTGACAGAAAGTCAGTGATGTACATACACACAGAGTGGTAATATACTGTACTTAGGTGACGATGTACAGCACTCAAACTAATGTCACAGAATTAAATGTTAAAGTCCCATCTGTCTGAGTTAATGGTAGCTCATCTGGATGTAAAAGATACCACGCCACATATGAAAAAAGAACAGAGGACCTGTTCTTTAAGGTACATATCATTAGGTCATCTCTTCCACATATACATAGACTTACAAACTGACAGACTTCATAGTCACTTTAAGCATCACAAATAATAATATATTTCAAGAGGTAAACAAAGAATAACTACATAAAACATTTAACATACAAAACAAAAGTATTTTTCTATCCACGGTAACTTTTTTGCAATAACCAAACCTTTACACATTAATAGTATTTATAATATTAATAGTACATATTGCATTAATTATGAATTAATGGTATATATTGTATTTCACCTTCTAAAAGTTCATTGCACATTGCTTGTCTGATATTACATACTACAACAACAAAACACTTCATCAACTAGCTCTTGATTTTCACTATAATCTACGTTAACCTCATATACACGTTGGTTTACATTCATATCTCCCCATTTCCTCTATCATTTTTGTACCACTTTTAACTCTTAAACATAACCTCTTTTCTCCTGGCCAACTTGTTAATAAAAATCATAGAACGTACATGACAACTGGGCCATATGGCCATTTACATATTGCCAACATCCACCCTTAGACCTAGCCCCCTTTTTCAAGGACTGATAGGTCAGCCATACCTGAAGAAGTGAATGTATGAATGACCATGTAATTATCTTCCTTTAAGAAGGATTTAGACAATGTGTCGCATTGCTTAATCTGGCGAGGAAGTTCATTTCAGAAAAGGGGTAGTTGTTACATGAGAAATCTCTCTCAGTCATGATTTATTTGCTGAAGCATGTTCGGAACCATGGTTCTACTGTTATCTGGACTGTTTGACTTGTGGATAAATAAGAGGTCTTAGACTGCCAAATTCCTGATGGCCTGGAAGGCAAAAAACACATAGCCCCTATGGAGTCTGTATAAGGCATGGGATACTGGGACAAGGCATCTAGCTTCTCTTGCTAGCCCAGGTCTTTTGAGCCCATATTTATTTATTTTTAGGTCAGGAACCTTCAGAGTCTCTCCAACTTCTTGATATATTTAGTAAGATATATCCCAAAGGCAACATTCTTATTTGATGATGGGACTGATCAGAGCACAATACTAAGGGGATAAGGACTTCTCTGGATATAGAAGAAATACCCTTTATGATCAGCTTTGCCAGACAGGATTTCCTGACCATTTTTGCAACATGGTGATCAAAGGAGTGGGAGTTACCTACCTATGATCAAAATGAATATGAGAGAGACATTGGAAGTAGGGTGCTTTCTATTCTATAAGCTGGGTGATGGGGCTTGTTTGCCAAATGCAGCAAAATTTTGCATTTTTAACATTTAGTTTAAGCCTGTTTTCAGACCATCAGTTATTTATCTATGAAAACTTAGTGGGTTTTTTTATAATCAGAAGGGGTTTAAAGTACAACACCCAGTTTGCAATTATCTGGATCCCTGTGCTACCCCCACTGATTACTTTCATGCTCTCTGAGGATGCACCTGTCACCCTTACAGTGTGGCTCCTGTCCCTCGGCCCATTACTTATATACAATTACACAGGGATCCATCTGGAGTGCATTTAGTTTGTTGAAAATGTTGATGTGGTATGATATCAAATGCCTTGGCGAGGTCTTGATATGTTATATGATCAGAGTAGGACTGCAGTCCACGGCTTCCATCACCCTCTCATAAAATTCACCAGATTCCTTAGGCAGGATCTACCCTCAAAGCTAAACTGTTGAGGTCAAGTCTTGTAAGATTTTTCATATTGTGGTACAGTAGGTCTTCTTCCTTTCTGATTTCTCCAAGCTTTTGGCTTTCTAATACCATGACAGGAATGGACGCCATTCCCAAGTCAAAGTATGGCTAAATTTCATGAAAGTAGTATTGTTTTGATCTTTGATGTTAGACAGAATTGCTATTTGCAGCACCCACAATGTGCCAAGTAGCAACTCCTCCTGCAAGTCGTACAATTAAACATATCAGTAACATATCTAAGTATGTTTGTAAATTCTTTTTTTATAAAACCCACTGCTCCTACTACACTTTCTGGACGCAAGACACTGTAAATTCATTGGGTGTAGGAATTTCAATAATCAATGCTACTTTTGTCTTCTTTTCATGGACTAATATATCTGGCTTTCTCACATCTACTTTCTGAACCATTGGTAATGGATGATCCCATACGATATAAACCTCATCATTTTCTATGATGCTTTGTGACTCATGTTTCCAGTGGTTTTCAGCTACTTCAATATTACACAATCCCCAGTGCAACAGTCTTGCCAAATTATACAGTCTTTCTGCCATTTGTATACCACAACCAGCAACAAAATATGTGACCGTTTCCAATTCTGTTTTACAAAAAGTACAGTTTTGTACCTACCATAAATGTAGATGTCCGATAGGAATGCATCTGCAGTCCTTACAAATGGGTTGTCCTGTCGTCAGGCAGCCCTTCGGTCATCCGGATTCCAAAGTCTGGGTCTGGCTTCGGCTGGTGTCGCGCTTCACCCGACGTCATAGCTGCAGTTTTTCGGGTATAAAGGCATCAGCCGACGCAATTTTCCTCAGTGTTTCTTGCCCCAGATGCCAGGTGCCCTCTTGGATGGCTAAATTTGGATAAATACCAATGTTTCCAAATAGTAGAGAGCAAACACATAAAATAAGCATGTATGTACATATATACAAACAAATACACCATAATAGATCCCCCCCAAGCTAGCTGAAGGATGGCAAATACCCTAGGAGTACCACAGAGGGGAAGGTGGGTGGGTAATCCTGACTGCAGATGCATTCCTATCGGACATCTACATTTATGGTAGGTACAAAACTGTACTATGTCCTTCAAGGATGCATCTGCAGTCCTTACAAATGGGTAGAATACCATAGCTAAACTAGGGAGGAGGAAAAGGAGAGATTATGGTGTAGTTAGGATCCCTTGCAAAACAGCAGTGGCAAAACCTGCTCGGGATCTAGAGTATAAAGGTAAATTGTAATGCTTGGCAAATGTATGCACGGAGGTCCAAGTAGCAGCCTCTATAATGTCCTTGGTAGCCACTCCTCGTAAGAAAGCTGTGGTAGTGGCTGTAGCCCTTGTGGAGTGAGGCCTGATGTTCTCTGGAATTTTCTTTCCATGGTAGGAGTAACAAAATCTAATGCAATTTCCTATCCATTTGGAGATTGTCTGTTTTGAAATTGGTTTTCCTTCCTTTCCTGTTGCATATGCTACCAGAAGCTGGTCAGTTTTTCTATTGGACTTGGTCCTGTCCAGGTAGTAGCGTAATTGTCTATGTACATCCAAGGTATGCAACAGTCTTTCTCCCCTGTTCTGTGGGTTGGGGAAGAATGTAGGTAGGTGGATAGCCTGATTTAAAGACACTCTGGATACCACCTTAGGCATAAATGTAGGATTTGTTCTCATGGACACTCTATCTTGATGGAAGATCAGGAAGGGTTGCACTGCCATTAATGCCTGTAGTTCAGAGACCCTTCTTGCTGAGGTGATTGCCAGCAGGAAAGCAGTCTTCCAGGATAAGTATTGTAATTCTGCTGTTGCTGCTGGTTCGAAAGGGGGAAGTGTCAATTTTTCTAGTACAAAGTTCAAGTCCCATGCTGGCAATGGTGGTTTCCTGGGAGGTTTTACATTTTTAATTCCTCTGAGAAACTGCCTGAGCAGAGGATGTGAGAAGACAGGAGGATCCAAGCTGTATTCTGCTGAAATAGCTGATGCATGTATCTTGATGGAAGAATAGGACAGGCCTGTATGGAAGAGCTCTGCCAAGTACTCCAGGATGTTGGCTATGTTTACCAGTGCCACATCTTCTCCCTTTGCAGTACTCCAAATGAGATATCTTTTCCATTTTGCTGCATAATTCTTTCTTGTTGAAGGTCGACGAGCCTCAAGGATTATGTCTTTAACCCTTTGGGATAAATTTGGGTTAATTGTTCTTATGTAATGTTCCAGGCAGTTAGCTGCAGAGTTTTCAGGTTTGGATGCAGGATGCTGTAGTTGTTCTGTGTTAACAGCAATGGGATCAGGGGCAGTGCCCATATTTGTTCCCGGGACATGCTCCTCAGTAATGGGTACCAATGTTGCCTTGGCCAGTCTGGAGCTATCAGAATGATCCTTGGACGTTCCTCTTTGATCTTCAAAAGCAACTTGTGCATCAAAGGAAGTGGTGGGAATGCGTATGCTGTCAGGTTTTTCCAACTGAAAGATAGGGAGTCCACCTTCCAAGCAAGTGGGTGGTACGTCCTTGTGCAGAATTTCTTTAGCTGGTGATTGAGTGGGGATGCAAATAAGTCTATTTGTGGTAATCCCCATTCTCTTGTGATGGCTTTGAAGATGTCCGGATGCAGCATCCATTCGTGGGCATCCGTGGTAGTTCTGCTTAATATGTCTGCTAGAATGTTTTCTTTTCCCGGTACAAAATTGCTTGTAACTGAATGTTGTAGCTCAGAGCCACATCCCATAGGTCCAGTGCCAGCCGGCATAGAGGGTATGAATGTGTGCCTCCCTGTTTGTTGATGTACCACATAACTGTGGTGTTGTCTGTCCTTATCATCAACTGACCTTCTTGGAGAAATGGTCTGAATGACTGGATTGCCAATTTTACTGCCAGCATTTCCTTTAGATTTATGTGTAGGCGCAGCTGGTCTTGAGTCCATAAGCCTTGTATGCACTTGTCCAGCATGTGTGCCCCCCAACCGAGGTCTGAGGCATCTGTTGTGATGGTTTGGCTTGGTTGACTGTTGCAGAAGGGCAATCCTGTGTTTGATTGACAGGCCTGAGCCCACCATAGGAACTCTTGTTTCAGGCATGGGATTATTGGAATTTTGGTTTCTAGGCTGTGCTTGTGTTGAGACCACAAATTCTTTAGGTACCACTGTAGCTTTCTCATATGCAGTCTGGCATGAGGGACCAGACTTATGCAGGATGCCATGAAGCCTAGGGCTTGCAGTACTTTTCTTGCAGTTAGGTGGTTCTGCTTTGTTAATGCCAAGAAGTAGAGAGGCAGTTGCTCTTTCTTTTCTGCAGTTAGGAATGCCATTTGTTTTGATGTGTCCAGCTCTGCACCCAGAAAGGTTATTCTTTGGGATGGAATCAGCCTTGACTTTTTTATATTGACTGTATATCCCAGGGCTTGCAGCAGGTAAATGACTCTTTGCAAGTCTTCTGTTAGCTTGCTTTTGTTGTCCGCTTGTATCAGGCAGTCGTCCAGGTAGGGGTAGATTTGGATTCCCTGAAGTCTGCAATGAGCAATTACTGATGCCAGGCATTTCGTGAACACTCTGGGCGTAGTAGATAAGCCAAAGGGCAATGCTGAGAATTGATAATGCTCTGATCCTGCAAGAAATCTGAGGTATCTTCTGCAATTTGGTCATATGGGGACGTGCAGGTATGCCTCCTTGAGATCTAGAGTTACCAGCCAAGACTCCTTGCCCAGCATGGGAAGAAGCTGCTGTAGGGTCAGCATTTTGAATTTTGGAACAATGAGGAATGTGTTTAAAGCGGACAGGTCGAGAATAGGCCTCCATTTGCTCTCTTTTCTTGGTACCAGGAAGAGTCTGGAGTAAAATCCCTTTCCTTGTTCCATAGATGATACCTTTTCCACAGCTCTCATTCTTAATAATTGAGATATTTGCTTTAGAGCTTCTGCCTTTTGAGTAGGTGGCAGGTTTGGCATTCCTCTCTTTCCTGGTAGAGTATGGAAATGGAACCTGTAACCTTGATCTATAGTTTGCAAAATCCATTTTTCCCTTGTGATGCAATGCCAGTTCTTTGAAAATAAGGTTAGCTTTCCGCCTAAGGGTGCTTCCAGTTGTTCCCTGGTAGGCGGTGCCACAGCCAAGTCACTTATTGTGTTGTTGTAGTGGTGGTGGCTGCGTCTGTGCCTCGCTGGTTGTTACCCTGCCACTGGCGTCCCCTGTAGGCCCCCTTGGATTGGTTTCTGCCTCTTGAACGCCTATTCCTGCCTCTCTGTGTCTTAGAGCAGTCCGGAAAGGACCAATTCTTGGAGGGCCAGTTCCTGCTAAACCTTGGAGGTTGAACCTGAAGAAATCTTTCACTGTTTGTACAGATTTCGCCTTCTCTTCCATCTTTTTCAGTACCTGCTGTGCAGGAGAACCAAATAAATTGACCTTGTCCATGGGTGCATCTAAAATCTTTGATTTGACATGGTCTGGTAATGCCTGCTCTTTCAACCATGCATGTCTCCTGATAACTGTGCCAGTCATGGCTGATCTAAAGGAAGCCTCCAGTGCATCATAGCCACATTTTAAAGAATGGTTACTAACCTGCTGTATGTTATGTACCATTTCCTGAACATATTTCTTATCTAAAGATTCTTCAGAGGACAGCTTTTTAGTTAACTGGTCTAGCATAAACTCTTGATATTGAATCATATGAAATTGACAGTTCAAAGCTCTAGCTGACAGAGTAGCAGAAGTGTAAACTTTTTTACCCCATCTCTCTAAGGACCTGGATTCCCTTTCAGAGGGGAGGGGGTTTTTAGCAGATGTAGTTGCTACAGCCTTAGGGCCCTGGAAGATAGTCTCTGGATCTGCAAAAGGAGCCTTGTATAAATGGTGATGAGTGTCCGGGACCCTGTAGAACCTATCGGGCTTAGCAGGGGCCGGAGGTAATGAATCAGGAGCAGTGCAAGCATCATTAAATGCATCATCTACAACAGAAAGAACTGGAGGTATAGCTAAAGGCCTATGTTGTGGCAAATGTAGAAAGGTTCTAAGCCTTTTCCTGTAGTCTGAGAAATCTTGGCCCTGCCACTGAAATTGTTCCCTCATAGCATGCAAGGTTTCCCCAAAGGAAAATTCCTCAGGTGGAGAGGCTGAAGGTATGGACTCTTCAGCATCAGAGTCTTCGTAAGGGGAATAAGGAGCCTCAGGAGGGTCTGTATGTTCTGAGTCATCAGAGGAATCATCTGTGGATACTGGCTCTGGGGGCTCTGCTCTAGGCCTCTTCCCTGGAGGAGGATGAGTGGTCCTGTCTGGATGAGGCTGGGATCCACAAATTAAAGAAATGAGATCCTCTGCCAAAGAAAGCATATGGGAACTGGTGCTGGGCCTGTGAGAGGGGGGCTTGACAGGCACAGTTTTTGAAGCTTTAGCTGCTTTAGCCCTGGCAAAGGCCTTAATAGACATGGCTGCAGGAGGCCTAGCAGCTCCACGTGCAGGGGTTGAAATATCCAAGGGAATAGTGTCTGATAATTCCTGAGAAACCGCAACTGCAGGTTGGATTTCAGAAGCCGATTCCACCAGGTTAGAAGAGGCCTCGGTAAAAGGCATGTTTTCGGCTGGGGGAAGAACCGCTTGCTCGGTTTCAGCCGAAACCGAGACACTCGTGGTTGGCTTAGCCTAAACAAGGTAAGCAGTAAGAGTGGAAATCTTTATGAGGTATTTGTTTCCCACAAGTTAAACAGTTATTCACTTTTTCTGACATCGGCTGAGGCAAGAAAGAGTCCCCAACGGGGTACTTAGCTTTTTAGAAGTCCTCGAAGTAGTATTCGGTAGTAGTAATCTCTGGTTCTGACCGACCGGCACTTGCGAACAGCTTCTGCTTCGGGCGCCACGCGGCAAGAAAGACAGAGGAAAATGGCGTCGGCTGATGCCTTTATACCCGAAAAACTGCAGCTATGACGTCGGGTGAAGCGCGACACCAGCCGAAGCCAGACCCAGACTTTGGAATCCGGCCGACCGAAGGGCTGCCTGACGACAGGACAACCCATTTGTAAGGACTGCAGATGCATCCTTGAAGGACATCCTACATTTGTCTGTTTCTCCCACATGTTCAATAGACTTTGTAAACCAACCCGTACGTAGTCCACTATCTTAGGCTGCCAATATTAACCTTTCACTTTTGGTTTAAAATTCACTTCTCCTTAACCATTCCTGCATTCAATCCTGATCAACGTGAGGTTGTTCTAAGAGTATTCTATACTTGTAACTATATTTATGCATTTTCCACATTTCTTGCCTTCTCATCCGATCCTTCACCATATATTCTTTCTTTTTTTGGCACATTCAGTTGCTGCCTGATTTTTATCTACTTCTGGTTTGATTTCCATTCCTTTCAATGACACCGATATGCTTCTGCTAAACTAAGCAGGGAAGTCATCTTAGACTTATTCTCCTCATGTTTCAAAACTTTCACTATGTTTGGGTCTTGCGAGGTCAGCAGATATCTATGCAGTCCCATGACTGTAGATCTATACATGTAATCAATTTTGAAAGGAGGCCCATACCACCTTCAGAATGGAGAATATATATTTTGTATGCACTGACTTTTATAAACCATATGAAACCATGAAGCATCCTTTTTGTTTTCCTGTCCAACCTATCCAACACCTTTTGGGGCCAGTCAATCACTCCAAAACTGTAAATTAAGACAGGAAGAGCAAACCGGTTTATAGCTTGGACTTTGTTCGTAGATGTCAATGCTGTTTTCAGTATTAATTTAATTTTTTTTGGTATTTGTTCAGTTTTTTATTGTTTATCCTTCATTCCCAAATATTTACACACTTCCTCTTGCTCAAGTTCTTTTATATCACACTCCTGTTCCAAACTGATGTTTTCTTCGTGCTACAGCCTTCCTGCTTTAAAGGTTGCTTTTGCACATTTATTGGTCTTTTATGAGTCATTCCATGGTCTTAGAGATGATGTTCATTAGACTCATGGCCCTTGAGAGGGTTAACCTTGCGAACTGTAATCACAACAGCTGTATACCAAGCCTCAGGGACAAAAATGGTCTCTGAAGTGAGAAACTATAACTGATGCCATGGCTTCCACATCAGGAAGGGTAAGATGGAACCAGCAGCATCAATCTACGACTATGCAAAATCTAGTCAAATTGACAGATACATCTGCTACCTCATATGCTACTTGCACCAATTGGCTTCAAATTATAAAAAATTAGAGGCTTATGCTTTAATTTTTCTTTGTAAAGGTCACAGGAATTTTGTCCATCTTGTGTACAAAATGTGATATTTCATATAGAAAGTCCTGATGAATGCACATCTGTGCCAGCTTTTCAGTGAACTCTGGGATAATACACGGGATGTAAACAACTCCCTTCTTATTCTATCCAGTAACTTGTGATTCACAGTTTCAAGTATGGACAGCTAAAAAGAAAGGAGGACTCCTCTTGAAGGCCATTGCTAAGACAATGATGCCAGACTTGGAAGACCCCACCCACAGCAACCACTCATTAGTGGAAATGGCATACCTGGTCTGGCTTCTTGGGAAATGTTGGGCAGAATTATCAGGGTGTTCATATTCAATAATCAATTATGCTCTGAAAAGTGCCACCAGGGTGGAATGACCCAGGGGGGCTATCTGCCATCTTGCAGGTCTTCTACAGTATAAATCGGGCAATGGAACTGAGCCAGTTGACCATTCATCTTTCTCACAAGTTTTAGGAACTTAAAGCTGGCATCTAGTAGCAGTAAAAGAAGAGAACAAGCTCTTTTGTCATCTGAAATCTGCTCATGGTGTGGGGGAGGGGTAACAAAAGGATGCATGGTTTTAAGTTTTTTTTTTTTTTCCTAGAAATTTTGGCTGCTGATAATAAATTCTACTGAGTGGGCCTCTACAGACCTTTTTTGCCCAGATTAGTGAAAAGATGAAGAACTCTGGGACACCAACTAGTGCAATGAAAACCTCAAAAGGAAAAGAACTGGACTGGGTTAGACACATGGCCCCTGACAAGTTCACGTACAAGAAGGTCATCCACCTAGCAGTATTTAGTTTCATTAACTTGGTCCCCTGAAGAACTATGACAGCAGTGGCAACTCCCTACATAGTGGCATTCAGATGTGAAAAGTACAGTTGTGTAAGACCTAACCATAACAGTAAATGTCTTACTCATCACTGTTGCAGTATTCCAGTACTGATGACTTACCCTGCCCAAGGTAACCTAATATTTGGCCAGCATACCACAGCAAAAACCTTTTTAATGCATCATACACCCAGCGCATGACCTCAGCACATGAGGAAGGGGCTTACATAAGTTGACACACAAGCAAAAGATTCTCAGACTATCTACAGCCAGGAAACCCTGAAGGAGCCAGAGTACACATAAAGCTGTACTCCAGTCAAGAAGAGAGGAAGGAAACTGCTCCCCCCTCAGTCCATAAGGTACAAACAGACCACCAAAGAGAGAGAATGAGAAAAAGAGAGCTGGACAGAGGGAAGGATGGGGAAGGAGGGATGCAATACTTCAGTGATCAGTAGGACATCTACTGTATGAAAAGTTCTTATGCAATTGCACTATGATCTCCTTTGGATCACTGCCAGAGTATTCCAGTACTGATGGGTTATTCCCATATCTAGAGCTTACGGGTGGATGGGTTGAAGAAATGGGAGCTGTCTACCACTCTTAAAAGGTCAGATCCAGTAAAGGAGGTTCTTGATCTGGAAGAGGCATCAAGTTTGTAGTGTCTAGTAAAGGTGTGAAGTGATGACCAGATGGCAGTCTCCAAGACAGATCTGAAGTCAGTGCATTTGAAGAAGGCCCAAGATGAGAAGACTGTCCTTGTGGAATAAGCCTTCACAAGTGAAGACCAGGATTTGCCATGCAAGGAGTAACAGAAATAGATGGCCTTAGTCTGTCTGGAGACCGGATTTCCCACTTAACCTCAAAAGCTGGTCATTCTTCCAAAAGTTTTGTCCTGTCCAAGTAGGATCGTAACTGCCTGTGCACATACAAGGAATGAAGTCTTTTGCCCTTGTTTTTGTAGGTTAGGAAAGAAGGCAGACAAAAGAATGGTCTGGTTGAGGGACAATTCAGTTACTATTTTTGGCATAAAAGAGGGGTTAGCCCTTAAAGAAACCCTATCTTTATGGAAGCTGAGGAAGGGAAGAATAGCCATGAGGGCTTGAAGCTCTAATATTCTTCTGACAGAGGTGAGAGCAACAGATAGAACTGTTTGTAATAAGGTCTTCAGCCATTCTAAGCATTTGTTTCTGTGGCATGGGAGCTTGAGAATGTGCTTTGGTCATTTTCCTAGGCGTAGTACGAACTCTGGGCCTGAGAAATTTGGTAGATCTAGTCAATAACGAAGTAGTCGGTTTAATACGAACATCAGGAGGTCTGAATACACCCTCAGAAGCCGGTGCCTGCACAGCAGCTACAGACCCATCCAAGGTAGAGACATCCGCAGATTTCACAGTAGAAGAAGCATCTCGCGGCATACCGGACTCCGAAAGGGTCTCAGTAGAGGCCTGCAAATCTGCAGAAGTGGGTAAAAGGGGCTGCGAAAGCACCTCACAGAGTACCAGCAGACTGGCAACTAGCTTAACAGAAGCGTCGTCGGCAGTTTTGGACCTATACGGTCTGTGTCTGTTTTTATCTTTGCATTTTTTCGAAAGGTCAGTAATCTGATGGCTTACCAACTCCTTTTCGGAATATGGAGAATGAGAGCGAAAGAATTTAGAGACAAAAGTAGCCTGACGACAAATAGTTCTGGCGCTGAACAAAGCACAAAACTGACAGCGAGGGACGTAGTGGTCCGGGCCTAAACAGGTGATGCAGTAAGAATGAAAATCTCTGTGAGGCATTTGCTTTCCACAGGCAAGACAATTGTTAACTTTTTCTGACATCAGTTAGAGCAAGAAAAAAGGATCTCTAACGGGGTACTTAGCTTTAGAAGACTTCAGGTTTGAAACTTGAAAAACGAAAATTTGAGATAGCTGCCGACCAGCACTTGCGAACTGCTTCTGCTTTACGCTCCCACGTGGCAAGAAAAGCTGATGTAATGGTGTCGGCCGCATGTTTTATATCCCCTGACTTCCAGACGTTATGGATGAGGTGACAGCATCCGCCGCAGATATCCCAAGACTCTGGTATTCAGGCCAACTGAGGGCTACCTGCAGGCAGATAACCCTATTGTGATGACTGCAAAAGTGAAACACAAAGAACATCAGGCCTCCTAGGTGGGTTCACATGCAATACACCCTTTAAAAATTGTTGCTTTCCAGGACTGAAGTCAAACAGTTGGTTTTCAGGCATGCAGACAAAAAGAGCAGAAGCAAACAGGTGTGCCTTAATGGAGGAATAGGCTAGTTTATTTTTAAGTTACTCACACAAGAAAGAAAGAAAGTAAGAATAAGCGGCATCTCCACCTGAAAGGGTTCCTTAATCTTAAGATACCAGATGGAAAATCTATTCTACTTGGAGATGTAAGATTTTCTAATTGTTGGTTCTCCCTCTTCCTGGAGCACATCCTCTGAAAACTGTTGTCTGAAAGGGATTAAAATCCTATTACCCAGAGTCAGGTTACGGACTTGCAAGTTAGGCTGAATCAGAGAACCCTTTTTCGGTGTCCCAGGCTAGGTGGAGGAGGAGGAGGATGCAATGCTGCCTAGGCCAAAAGGGAATCACTTCCCAAGATTTCTGGCTTGTCCCTTTGGATCTTCCAAGAGGATGATGGGAATAGAGGAACTTTCTCCCAACAGAAGGACATGAAATCTACTCTCCAGTCCTGAGGACAAGTCGTCATGGAGCAAAACAGCTTGAGGTGTCTGTTGTGACAGGAAGCAAACAGGTCTATCTGAGGGATTCCCCATTTGTGGACTATGTCCAGGAAGAACTTCCAGTTCAGCATCCATTTGTGAGGGTATTCTATTCACCTGCTTAGCAAATCTGTAGGAACATGGCCTTCTGATGAAATGGAAATGGACTGTAGAGAAAGATTTGCTTTTATTACCTGGTCCCATGCCATCAAAGCTAGGCTGCATAGCTGGTAGGACTTGGTCTCACCCAATTTGTTGATGTACTACATAACTGTAGTGTTGTATGTGAAAAATCCTAAGGAGGGCCTAGTTTCCAAAGGTGTGAGAACAACTGAAGTGCCTGAATAAGGACTTTCATTTCCTTGACAATGATAGATTCCCTTATCTCTTCGAGTGACCACTAGCCTTGAACTCTTGTGGAGCCCATCCATGCACCTCAATTCAGATCCAAAGCATCTATGTGAACATATTGGTTGGATGCGGGTGGGCAAAATGATAGTCCCAAATTAAGTTGGATTTTAGAAACTCACCATTGCAACCCTTTCTTCAAATAGACTTGTTGAGGGGTGAAGCGTAGTCTTTCAAGAAGTGAAACTGTGCAGCTAAGGTAAAGTCATAAGATGCCCTTGGAGGGGGCCTGCTAAATAATATTGCCCCGATAAGTCTATATGTATTCACTGGGCTGTGCAAAAGGCAATGGCTGGTGCAAGGCACTTTATTAAAACCTCTGGGGCAGTAGGAAGACAAAGTGTGATGAAATAACAGATAACTTGCAGAATTTCCTGCAGGTGGGGTGGATGGGGATGTGAAGGTATGCATCATTCACATCTAAGTAGACTAAAAAGACATATGAAAGGATGAAAGCAGTAGACTTTGCAAGGAGAGCATCTTGAAAGATGGCACTTCCAGAAAGGTGCTGAGGTGAGACAAATCTAGTATGGTCTTCCAATTACCCTCCTTCCTGGGAACCAGGAACAGTTCTGAATAAAAATCTGCTTTTTGCAGGGCTAGAGATAGCACAGGTTCTAACTTACTCAAGGAAAGAATGTCCTGGACGAATGAGGTGGGCCTGAGTGGACCAACATGCAGGAACTCCCTTCAAAGAGGGGAGTTCCCTCCAACGCATTTTGTAACAGAACAGGATGATGGATAAGACCATCTGTCTCTACCGTGATGAATTCCCAAGGCAAAAGGGACAGCATAAGTCTCTTGGACAAGGAGACTTCTGGATCTAGGAAAGAAGGGGAGGCAGAAGTCAGTCAAATCAAGGCAGACTTATGTAGAAATTTGGTCTTTCCAGATTTAGAATCATTGATAGGTTTTCCTGAAATCTTTTCTTGGGTTGTTTCCTACCCTGCTTGGGCATCTGTCTGCTTGGGATAACATGGTCGACAGACCACAAGGCTTTGCCAGAGATGGCCTGCACCTGTCGCCCCTGGGATTCCTGATGCTGGCAAAGGCTCCTGCCACCCCTATAGTGCCTTTTTTAGGCAAGGTTCAAATGACAAATTCACCACCGTAACTAGAACAGGCAAGCAAAAACTGTGAGTAATGCTACTCAATGCTAGAAGTCAATCTCAAAATGCACTCACTCGAGGCACTCAAAATAGAGAGCATCGATATCTGTGCAGTGACTGAGACCTAGTTCAAGGCTCCAGAGCAGCCCTGCACTACCAGGCTACAACTCATACCACACTTTTCGGCCATGTAACCTGGACCAGAACATCAAAGGCGGAGGTGTGTCCATATTCATTAAGGATATCCAGACCTCCAAGCTAGTTGCTCAGCATAATGCATCCGAGGTTATCCAAGTGCACTAACTCTGGGCAAAACTGCAATCCAAATTGTAGCTTGCTACAGATCCCCCACCATGCCCCAGGATTCCCACTCCTCTTTTCTTGATGCACTGGAAAATATTAGGGTTCAACCAAACACCCTAGTAATGGGCGATTTCAACTACCCCACCATTAACTGGGAAAACTACTCATGTAACAACTCCTTCACACAACGCTTTCTGGAATTCACAAACTCCAATGCCCTGGATCAACTTATCCACACCCCCACCAGGGACAACAATATCCTAGACATAGTCATTACCAACACGAGTGACCGATGTTCCACACCTGAAGTCAACTCCTCGTTGGCCCGATCCGACCATAAGTTAATCACCCTTGATATCCACATCCCACCCCCACCCCCACCCCCATTAAGGAAACCACGGTAAAAATTTTCTCCAAAGCCAACTTCATGCTTCTTAAGACAGAAGTGGTGAACTTCATGACACCCATGCAGATGGACAATACAGTTACGACTGCTGAATCCTACACAAATGCACTCTAAGCACTTGCATGAGTGCATGGATCGTGCTATCCCAAACAGAACCAAGACTCTACCCTCCAAAAAAGGAAGCCAATCTGGTGGTCCCCTGCCATAAACAAACTGTACAATAGAAGGAAGAAATTGTTGCAAAAGAGAGTAAAATCCCATGAGTGGAAGAGCTCCCTGGTCAGCCTCAGTAAAAAGTTGAGATCCCTTATAAGATCCTCCAAAGCTAGCTACGAAAACAAAATTGCCACTGATTCTAAGGACAACCACAAAGCATTCTATAGCTGTGTCAAGAATCTCAATGGCAACAACCAGATCTGCTCAGTTACAGCACAACAGCATGAAAATTACAGAACCAGCTGATATTGCCAACATCCTGGCAGATAGGTTCAGTGCTAACTTTACCCCCCCCCCCCCCTAAAGGGACCATATCTATACAGGAAGAATGCAGAATCCCTGTAATCAAAACTACGCAGATATAAGCTGCACTCTCTAAAGCCAAAAATACAGCATCCAAGGGACCGGACAACATCCCAGGCTGCATTTTACACGAACTTCAGAACGAACTGGCTCCCCACCTAAGCGCCATGTTCAATCATAGCCTCACATCAGGCTTTGTGCCCACTGAATGGCGTACAGCAACAGTTATCCCACTCCACAAAGGGGGAGTCATCACTTATCCCGGGAACTACCCCCCTATTAGCCTGACGAGCCTGGTCTGCAAGGCCATGGAACGTATCATCATGGAACTCATAAACAAAGACATTGGTAACCTCCAAACTCTGGATCCCACCCAGTTTGGGTTTGTGAAAGGCAGATCATGCCTCCTGAACCTCACAGACTTCTTTGAGGCAGTCACCAAAGCCATAGATGAGGGTAAGGTGGTTCACACAGCCTATCTTGACCTCGCCAAGGCTTTCGACACCACCACCACCCCCATTCTGGAATTACAGCTAAACTCACTAAACTAGGTATAAATCCCTACATCACAAGATGGGTTGCCAAGTGGCTCAATGACAGAACCCACACTGTAAAAGTTGCACACTCCACATCTGACCTAAACCAGTGACAAGTGGAGTACCACAGGGTTCAGTCCTGGGACCTCTCCTGTTTGGTATCTACTTCTCTGAAGTACAGGCTAACACAGAAGGCCTCTGGCTAATTAAGTTCACAGATGACTGCAAACTAGGAGCCATAGTCAAGTCCCCAAATGATGTGGAAATCCCACAGAAGGGCCTCGCTGAGACAGATACCTGGTGTCAGAGCCATGGCCTCAAGCTCAATGCCAAAAAGTGCATTGTCATCCTTTGGTAAAAACTCTGTACCCATGAACTACTACGGAAACAGCAGTCTACTTAAAACCGAATGTGTGATAAGAGACCTTGGGACCCAGGTGGACAGTAGTCTGTCCTTTGATAGTCATATCACCACAGTAGTCAGGAAGTCCTACGTGGCACACCTCATCATAAAAGGGTTCTCATCCAGGAAAAAAAGAGGTCATTGTTCCCCTCTACTCGACACTCATTAGACCCATTACAGAGTACAATGCCCCTTCTGGAATGTACCTCACAGGACATCTGCAGCAGCTGAAAAGAAGTACCTCACAAAGAGGATTACTGGCCTCAAACAGATGCCCTACACTGACCGGCTCAAAAAACTTCAGCTTTACTCCACAGCATATTGCCTACCCCAAGGTGATCTCTGCCTAACATATAAAGCTATGTTAAACCCAGAGCTGTTGGACATGCTACACCTAAAGAAATCCCAATGCCTCCGAGCTACACGCTCTAAGGACCTAAACCTGGTCACCACAATAAACAGGACATACTGGAGGGATAGGTTCCTGGTCCAGAGACATCCCATACTCTGGAACAGGCTACCCATCTATGTCAAGCAAAGTTCTTCATTAGCATTCTTCAAGAAAAATCATGAGTGGATGGGAAATAGGAAATACACCCTGGGGATCACTTCTATGTCTCTGCTCGATAGTGGCACAGGAAAATAACTTTCTTGGGTGGCGTAAGCCAGGGAACCTTGTTGGCTAAGCTTACATAGGCCTTGGGCCGATAGCCTAGTACCTAAATATGACCCTTTGGGGGGGGGGCTTCTGTTCTCTACAAAGGAAGGGGTTTAGAAGGTTAATTCCTTTGATATGTGGGGACAGAATTGAGGGGGGGGGGGAGCATTTAAAATCCTGCATTTTTTTTATCCTAATCTTTCAGGGTTTTGAAAATTTCAGCTGCAGCAAGGCCAGACAAAAGATCCTTATAAAAGAGGGGAATCCAGTTGTTTGACCTTAATATCCCCTAGGAGGGACTGGAGTCAAAGCCAAGCAAATCAATGGATAACAGATCCAGTGGCAACAGCCTTGGAGGAAGCCTCTGTAGCATCACAGCTAGATTTAATAGAATGCCTGGCTACCTATACATCTTGGCTGAGCATGGGTACCACCTCCTTATATTCAGAATCTTCCCACTAGGCCACAGTTTTACTTAATTCCCCTAGAATGGACAAAAGGTGTTTTGTCATTTCAGTCTGATAATTTAGATCCCTGAAGGCCAAGGTGGCAGAAGGTGTACACCTTTTTATCATAATGATCTATAGCCTTCTTGTCTACATTTGACAGCAACAGATTAGGCAGGTAAAAGCTTAGTAGGCTTATCAGTAGAGAGAAAAAACTGTAGGGTTCACTACAGGACTTTTGTACAGAAACATTATGTCCTCGGGACCTCATAAAATCTGTCAGGCTGGGAATAAGGGGAGGAAGTGGATGCAAATACATATAGGAAAGCCATTAAGATAGGGGAACTGGAGTGGGATTTGGAGCCACTACCTCAAGCATGGCACAGTTGTCTTTTTTTTTTTGCATGTCAGTGACTTATCTAGATTCCCCTTCAAAATATTGCATCTCCCTAATAACAGTCTCCCCAAACAGATGTTTTTCTATAGCAGAATCAAGGAATAAGGTGTCTTTGTCATCTGAAGCAAGTTGTCCAGAAAAATGAATTTTACATGGGTGTGTTTTGAAATTTACAGACTATTGCCTCTCTGTTCTCTTTTGTTCTCTTCTTTGTGAATTAATCCACCTGGGCAGCACTAGCAAATGGTCAGTTGTGATCAGTCTATCACCCTAGTAATCAATTGTACAGTAAAATAACATCAAATAAAGTAAGCTAAATAATCCGCATCTTAATTAGATTATTCCTCCTCAGATGATGAAAATTCATGTCTCTTCAGAAGAATTGGGAGGGCACGTAAGAGAGTGGAAAGGAAGAAAGGAAAGAAGGGGGGCTTCAAAGGTAAAATGGCCTTGTACTGCCCTTGTGAAAATTCAAACCACTCCTTTTCTTGAGAAGTCTGAGTAGGAGTGACATGCTTGGATTTCTGTTTATTTTTCACAGACATGACATTCACCCTAACAAAATGCAGTGGTTTGGAACCCGGATGGATTTCAAGAACTTGAGGTATGCCCTCTGAAATCACCACCATAGGTTCCCCTTCTCTACCACTGCTGTAGGCTCAAGTCTCATTGGACATGTGGGTAGCAGACACCCGACTGGCCTCCAGCATGCTCAAGGTAGAGGGAATCTGAGAAGGAGTGGGATGTTACAGTTAGCTGCCTGTCGGGTGCCAGGATCCGCCACATAACACAAGCACTCAGGTCACTCCAGAACAAATACAAATATGACTCTGTCATTGTACATGTTGGTGTGAATGACCTGAGACATACCTCCCTGGACTACATGAAAAGAGACATGGAAGAGCTCTCTGATCATGTAGCCCAGGCAGGTATGACCCTGACTTGAGTAGAATCCTGCCCTCACCAAGAATGATGCCACAGTATAAAGAAAAAATGATCAACTTCAACAATTGGCTAAGTTTCTGGTGTCATGCACAGGGGATCCAGTATCTGTCTGCCTGGGATGACATGCTCGACAAGCCACGTTGCTTCACAGGAGATGGCTTGCACCTGTCACCCTTAGGCTTTCGAATACTGGCAAAGGCACTTGCCACCACCATAGTGCCTTTTTTACGCAAGGCTCAAAAGACAAACCCACCACCATAAATAGCACAAGTAACCAAAAACTGAGGGTAATGCTACACAACGCCAGAAGTCTAAACCTCAAAATACACGCACTTGAGGCACTCCTCAGTATGGAGAACATCAACATCTGTGCAGTAAGAGAAACCTGGTTCAAGGCTCCACAGAGCACCCCAGCACTACCAGGCTACAACTCATACCATACCTTTCAGCCATAGAACCTGGACCGAAACACAAAAGGAGGGGGTGCATTCATATTCATCAAGGATACTTACACCTCCAGGCTCGTGACACAGCACAATGCATCAGAGATCATCCAAGTGCAACTAACAACGGGCAAAACTACAATCCAAATTGTAGCTTGTTACAGATCACCCACCAAGACCCAGGACCCCCATTCTGCATTTCTGGAGACACTGGGAAATATGAAGGTCCTACCAAACACCCTAATACTGGGTGATTTCAACTACCCAAACATTAACTGGAAGAACTACTCAAATACTAACTCCCTTGCCCAACGCTTCCTAGAATTTATAAACTCGAACGCCCTGGATCAACTGGTCAACACCCCCACCAGAGGGAACATATTGGACCTGGTCATCACCAACATGGGCGACCGGTGTACCACACCTAATGTTAACCCCTCTCTGGTTAGATCAGACCATAGACTAATCACTCTGGATATTCACATTCTGCCCCCAACCCCAATCAAAGAATCAAAACTTTTCAAAAGCAAACTTCACGTTGCTTACGACCGAGGTGGAAAGGTTCACAGCCCCCACGCCAATGGACAATGCTGTCCAAGCTTCTGAAACCTATACAAAGGCACTCTTATGAATATCTGCAGGAATGCATGGTTCATGCTATCCCAAGTAAAACCAAGACTCACTCCTCCAAGAAAAGGAAACCAGTCTGGTGGACCCCTGCCATAAACAGGCTCTACAATAGAAGAAGGAAACTAGTACAGATAAGAGCAGAATCCCTAGAAGGAAAGACATCCCTGATCAGTATCAGCAAGAAACTACGATCCCTCATTAAATCATCCAAGGCTAGCTTCAAAAGAAAAATTGCCAAGGACTCCAAAGATAACCACAAAGCGTTCTTTCGCTATGTCAAGAACCTAAATGGAAACTCTCAGATCTGCTCTGAGTTGGTGCAGAATGGCACAAAATAAACTGAACTGACTGATATTGCCAACATTTTGGCAGACAGGTTCAGTGCAAACTTCACACCCCTCTCACCCCCTAAAGGGCCCATAACCATACCAGAAGAATGTAAGGCCATGGCAATCACTGACGCACAGGTTAAAACGGCCCTATCCAAAACCAAAAACACAGCCTCAATGGGTCTGCACGGTGTCTCAGGCTGTGTCTTACAAGAGCTCCAAAATGAACTAACCCCTCACCTAAACACACTGTTCAAACTCAGCCTCTCTACAGGCTAAGTACCCACAGAGTGGCGCACAGCAACAGTTATCCCACTCCACAAAGGTGGTGCCACAATGGACCCCAGGAACTATCGCCCTATAAGCCTGACTAGCCTGGTCTGCAAGGTTATGGAGCGCATCATCATGGAACTCATTAACAGACATTGGGAACCTCCAAACTTTGGACCCCACCCAGTTTGGCTTTTTTAAGGGCAGATAATGCCTCCTAAACCTGGTGGACTTCTTTGAGACAGTTACCAAGGCATTAGATGAGGGTAAGGAGGTCCACACAGCTTCCCTAGACCTCGCAAAGGCTTTTGACACCATTCCCCATTCTGGTATTATAGACAAACTCACCAACCTGAACATTAACCCCTACGTCATGAGATGGGTTGCAAACTGGCTCACAGACAGAACCCACACGGTGAGAGTTGCAGACTCTAGGTCCGACTCTAAACCGGTTACAAATTGCGTCCTCCAGGGCTCAGTCCTAGGACCCCTCCTGCTCTGTATATACTTCTCAGAGGTACAGGCAAGCACAGGAGGACTTTGGCTGACCAAGTTCGCAGACTGCAAACTAGGGGTCATAATTGATTCTCCGGCTGATACAGACACCCTCTAGAAGGGTCTCACTGAGACGGATACCTGGTGTCAAAATCATGGCCTCAAGCTGATTGCCAAAAAGTGCATAGTCAACCACTCTGGGAAAAAACAAAGTACCCCCGAACTACCACATAGGTGGTAGCCCCCTAAATACAGAAAAAGTAATAAGGGATCTGGGGACCCAAGTAGATAGAAATCTCTCCTTTGATAATCATATTGCCAAGGTGGTTAGAAAATCCTTCTATGTGGCCCACCTAATCGCAAAAGGGTTCGCATCCAGAACAAAGGAGGTTATTGTGCCTCTCTACTCATCACTAATTAGACCTATTACAGAATACAACGCCCCATTTGGGATGTACCTTACAAGATAACTGCAACAGCTGGAAAGACCACAAAAGTACCTCACCAAGAGGATTACTGGCCTCAAACAGATGACCTACACAGCCCGACTAAAGAAACTCCAGCTGTACTCGGTTGCATACCGCTTACTCAGAGGTGATCTCTGCTTGACATACAAGGCCATGTCCAACCCAGAATTGATGGATATGCTACACCTAAAAAAAAAAAAAAAATCCCTGAGAGCCACACACTAAGGATATAAACCTTACCACAATGATAAACAGGACGTGCTGGAGGGATAGATTCCTGACCCAGAGACTCCCCATGCTTAGGAACAAGATTCCAATATACATCAGGCAGAGCCCCTCACTAGCACTCTTCAAGAGAAACCTTGACGGGTGGAAGGGAAACAGAAAATTTACCCCGGGGATCACTGCAGTGGCTCTGCTGGACAGAGGCACAGGAAACTTAAGGGCTCTCCTGGTCAGAGGCACAGGGAACTAATCCAAGGGGGTGGCGAAAACCAACACAGACTGGCTAGGCTTATAAATGCCCTTGGGCAGATAGCCTAGTACTTACCTATGTACATCAGACTCCTCCTGTACCACAGCAAAAACATCAGAATGGACAGCTGAAGATTCAGTTCTCAATTTCTTGATCTTTTATTTGGGTGCAATCGGAACTCCTGAAGATTCTGTCACCTTGGTTTGCACAAGGTGCTTAGGACATTGGGCTTCCAAGTAAGAATGACAGGATGGAAGTCTAGTACGAAGGGTTTTTGAGATGAACTTTTGCAATTTCTGTATCGTGTTCAGCCCATAAACAGAAAAGACACTGAGACTAGAGGTCTTCATAAGGGATCTGCATACCACAATCACATTTCTTTCTCTTAGCTGACATTAACAAATTTTTTGTATAAAAGACAAAGAAAAAAAGAAGGTTCCCCAATGGGGCACTTATCTAGATAAGTGTAGGCAATGGCAGCATCATCAACAACATGGTGTAGTGACTAAAGGAAGTGAAAATCTTGCAGCAAGACAGTCCGTGGATCTTACCCTCCTACATCTTACAGGCTGAGGTCATATATCGAACATATGTTGCACCAAGAAGGTTTTAGCTTTGGTACACTGGTCAGACATCAGGTTACCTTCGGCAAGATAACCCCACAGTATTGGAATAATGCAACAGTAATCCAAGGAAAGACATCACATGTCCCAGAAAACATGCTTATGAAACAAATGCCTGCTTCACTTCCTCGGATTAAAATTTACACTGGGTAAACTTTCAGGTAGGCTGATACTAGTAGCACTGGTGCTAGATGGGCTACAATCTACTGAAAAGACATCAGCCAAACCTGTCTCAGTGGGACTGATACCTGCACAAATGTCAAGTATGATTCGGCCAGGGTCTGATGCCTGGTTAAAGACTGCATCCCCCGTTTCTTAATGGCTGCTGCAAGCCTATAATTAACAATTTTAAATGGGACAGGAGTTCTGTATATAGGTGAAGAAAATATCAAAATAAAGACTGCAAAAATACAGGATTAAGACGGACACCATTGAAATAAACTGTTTCTATCAGGAGGGTGTCCATAACTCTGGCCATGTCCTAGGACGGTACATGTGGGGAGCTTGGTTTTGGATTCTGTCTTCTGTTCCACTGCTTTTGATGACTCTTTTGAACGTGTCAGCCAAGAAGTATACTGGCTTCAGGAAGATTTTAAGGAACTTAGAATGACTAAATTTAGCAGAAAAAATGGGTTTTTATTCTACCCTTCAAAAATGTTGAGACATCCAATAATTCAGCTGAGCCATACTTCTACTGAAACCCACAACAGCTGAATACTTTTAGGTGTCACAGGAAGCACCAAAAAGATTAAACCTTTCAGGTGTCAATCTGCAGAGGGATAACCCTGTCATGGGGACACTTGCTTGACAAAGCTGCAATGATCAAAAGGGTGAAGCATAGCCTAAATTAATAAATGATATTGATAAAGTAGGAAAGTGTCCACTTAAAGTTATAGCAATGGTAAAATAAGAAAGGTAACTGAAATGGCATTGAGAAGGAAGAGAAGAGATTAACCCCAAAGTGTCTTTAATTACAATTTTCTTTTGCTTTGAATGGGTTAGTCTCATCAAGTCTATAGGCTATTTTCAGGGTAGATCCAAGTTGGTATCTATACACCCAAACAGTTACCTTGAGTCATCCAGTGTCAGACAATTTTTTTCAATGTGTTAAATAACTGAAGTGTTCTCCTACAACAGTGCATAATGTGAGCTGTGGATTGAGTTCTGTGTACCACACGTTTCTGAACACCTGAGCAGTCAGATGTCATTCTAGCAGCTGAAGCTATATGATGTCACAGATTTGTAACTCTTACTGTTGCTCCCCACCCCCCACATCTAATCTCACATTTAAAAAAATGCCCATCTCTCACAGAGAGTTGTCTGTATGCACATGATGAATGAAACTACTTTAAATGTTTCCTCCACAATCATTGCAATGTGTTTTCAGATAAATATTCCTACACATTAACAAATAATATAAGATCTATACTGCTACCATTACCATGGACAAGGTAGCTGTAAACTTAGATTCATAGGCAAGTACTAGGCAATCAGTCTGCAGACCATTACATTACAAGCCAAGCACAAAAAAAAAATTCAAAAGTTACTATAGCTTCAAAGAGGGCAAGACAGGACAGACCAGAGGGAGAATTGGAGACTGCCCACCCAATTATCTAGGTTGACTTTGAAGATAAGGGTGCTACTCTGCTTGATATGCAGTGGAAATTTGTTCCAGAACTAAGGAATGCATTGAGATATGAATCTAAACAGCCACTCCTGTCACATTTACCCATGATAAAGGTTTAGTTCCTTTAATAGAGTATTTAAGGTCCCATTAGTTCTGTGAAGAAATAAGAGGTCAAACAGGGTTGGATCTTTCATGGCCCGAAAGGCTAGACACAGATCTCCATGGAGGAGTCTGTAAGAGAGTACAGACAAAGGACTAACAGTCTCACCTGATAAAAAAATATTTTTGAGGCCACTGATCTTTTTAGTTGTGAATCAATGAGGTCTCTCAAGTTGTGTATAACGTTTAGACAAATACATGCCAAAATATGTATTATATACAATAATGGATATGATAAGATACAAGTACAGCGGAAATAAGACTTTTTGTAACTAGTGGAGATGCCTTTCATAACTAGATGAGTAGATAAAAAGGCTTTCCAAACTACCATGGACAGATGCTGCATGAATGGTGAAAAATTATCTCAACAAGAGTGCGCAAACTTCTTACCAAAATGTCTGACTTGAAAGATGAATCACCTATGTGGCAAGTGAAATAGTTCTATTTACCAAATGAACTATGCTACATTTTTTACATTTAATTTAAGACTACTGCACTTGCACCTATTGTTAACACGGCCTAACCTATCTTGGAGCAATTGTGAGTCAGTTGAAGATCGAACATGGAGCAATTGTGAGTCAGTTGAAGATCGAACAACAATATCCAATTTACTGTCATCTACAAATTTAAGTTAACCATAGGCCAGGAGTTCTGGCCTGAAGCCCTACCAAACAAATGCCCAATAGTAAATAGTCCAAACTGAGCCTTGTGGTACACCAATGGTAACTTTTTGAATTCTGTCAGACACCCAGTTAGCTATCCACTGCACAATATAAGGATTTATATTCAGATTTACAAGTCTATCAATAATGCCTGCATGGGGAAGTGTCAAAGGCGTTCGCCTGGTCTAGATATGCTGTATGTACTGCATAACCACTAGCCACTGTTTTGGTTACTTTTTCAGATAAATTAATGTAACCAGTGGAGAGGCTTAGATCAAAGAGATAAAGTGAGGGGTAAAAAATGTTATATTTGGCACTGATAACCACACAACCTGGTATGCCATCAAGGCCCATGGATGAAGTACTTTTCGTTTTTGAGAGGGCTGCGAGAATTTGTTCCATAGTAATTAAAGGAGGTGAACTGGATTGTGGAAACCGTGGAATAGTTATAATTATGGGTGGAGCAAAATTTGCACTAAATTTGTTAGCTAGGATATTGGTTATTTCCTTTAGGTCACAGAGTGTATTGTTATTGTGGACTAGCTTCAAACATTGTTGGGTGTTCATTCTTGACCGTCTTAAATAGTTAAAGAAGGATTTGTAGTTATTTTTGGTTTTAGTGGCTATTTTAAGTTTGTACTCCGCTTTGAGCTTCCTAATGGTCCCCTTAAGGTCTTGTTAGTTTACTCAAGTGTGCTCTTAAAATAGGCAGAATGAGACCTCTTACAAGCATTAAGCAGTTTCTTTTCTTGTTATATAACTTATTTATACAGGTATTCCACCAGAGTGGCAAGTTTTTAAATTTCTCATTATATTTGGTGCAAACAGGGACTGCCTTATCAATACAACTATTTAAGTGGGTAAAGTGAGAGGCACAGGTAGCAGCCTGAGCAACTGGATCAATCTGGGAAGGAGTACAGCAGAATTTAAGTCAAGTAACTGAAGAAGAAGGTTTGCTTTTGAGGAGTTCCTAAACAGAGCATTTTTTACAGAGGAAGTACCACCAGTTTTAAAGGAAAAGGTGACTAAATTATGGTCTGACTTAAAGCATGAAGACACAAAAGGAGATGTTCAAGAAGTGGCCATATTTCTGAGGGCAAGCTGAAGGATATTCATGGAAGTGGAAATGGTTTGCTTGCTATTAGACAAAAATGAGCACTACTGGAGGTATAGACTTCGGGGCTAGCCTTTAAATACTCACAACGGAAAATGTTAACACTGTCTTTTAAATACAAATCTTAACTCCACTCTCTTTTAAAACAAGGTTTCAGTACTTGTGCACTCCTTTTAAACATAAGTTAAGAAGTCACTCAGTTCTGTAACTGCTGTGTTTTAAGTTGTTGTACTAAGAAATGGACAAGAAAATCACTTTCTGTTACAGGTAATCACTGTGGTTCGGTTTACAAATTTGCATGTGTGAATGGCTTGTGACTTGTGGAGTAATACTATCAGAAAGCAAAGCGCTGGCATAGCTCTCAACCGTCCATCTCCAAAATGAGTAGCACTGCCTTTCATAATGTGGAAAAATGGGCAAAATGTGGAAAAATGGGCAAAATGTGGAACACTTGCCACCATCCATTATTCATACCTTCTTCTTCTTTCGGCTTTTCCCAGTTAGGGGTCACTACAGCGGATCATCTGTCTGCTATGATTGGCAGTGGAGTTTTACGGTGTCGAGTTGCCAGCCCAGCGCCCGACCTTCCACAGAAGGCACACACACCTGCACACACTCACACCTAGGGCCAATTTAGAGTGTCCAATCCACCTACTGCATGTCTTTGGGATGTGGGAGGAAACCGGAGCACTCAGAGGAAACCCACACGACCACAGGGAGGACATGCAGACTCCACACAGAAGGCACCCCAGCCAAGAAACGAACTGGAGAACCTCTTGCTGCAAGGCGGCAATACTAACCTCTGCACCACCGCGGCCACCTAACTAGTATTTTGTTTTTACTTCATTGCTTCTGTAACTGATTTGGTTGTGCTGCCAAAAAACAATTTAACTTTCAGTATGCCAAAAAGATGAATTCAGCACTTTCAGGCTCAGTATCCTATTCCAGGGTTCCACAAATGGAGAGAATAGACTCCCAAAGCAGGCTCCTAATGTAGCTCTAGGCATGCTGAAGTGAGAAAAGGTGATATAGCTAAATGTTGTTTTGATTTCCTTTTGCAAAAGGATGACACTAACCACATAAATGCAGCACAGACACGACTACATATAGTTTAGTAGTTAGTGGAACAAAGAGGATTGAGTCAAACAACAAGACAGTCAAACCATTTAAAATGAATTAACATTCTGAAAATGTGGATTACACATTTTAGTCAATGCCAAAAGTATATTATCTATATGAAGGGAGATCCAAGCTATTTTTCTGTAGACTGGGTGGAGTTCATTAGGACAGTAAACAACTCTGTCAATGTTTCTGTGGGGATTAATACTTCCACAAATGACAAGGAAAAACCCAGATCTTCATAACTTGCTCCACTGTGGACAACACAGACTTGTGAATAGAAGAAATGAGGAAAAAGGAGGGAAACATAACAGAAGCTTTTAAATACCTCATGGGAATCCGTAGAGTTTAAGAATGTGCCATATTAAAAAAAAAATGCAACAACAGAACACTGCTTGAAAAAAAGAAGTTATGTCTTACCATAACGTTCCATCTGTGTTGTTCATCTTTCATTCATCACTGATAGTTCCAAGGGCTCTGAATCGAACCTAAGTCGGCCTTTTTACCAAGCTTGCGCCAGCCAAAAAATACTAGAGCCAAGTATCTACCCAGAATGCATTTCTCCCTGTTACCGCAGATTGAGTATGCTAGAGAAAATGAAGTAAAGCCAAGGCCACTTCTGCGCAAATACCCTAAGGCACTAATTAGACTCAAAGCATCCCCCAAAAGCCTTTGGAGGGGGAAGGAGGGTGGGAAGTGATGAATAAAAGATGATGAACAACACAGATGGAATGTTATGGTAAGACATAACTTGTTTATCTGATGTTGTTAATCTTCTTTCCATTCATCACTGATGGGACAGAATCCCAAGCTACCTTGAGGTCCTTATGGAAGAACATTCCTGAGTACCATTGAGCTGAAGGCCGCTCTCCCTCTGGAGACCAAATCCGATTTGTAATGACTGATAAATGTGAGGCTTAGCCCAAGTAGCTGCTGTGCAGATGTCATCCATGGAAGCCCTGGAATGGAATACTATAGATGTTGCCATAGATTTAGTGGAGTGAGCTTTAATTTTTTGCATAGGTTCATTATTGAAGAAATAGATGAAACGTATGCAGTCCCTTAGCCATCTTGATAATGTAACCTTGGAAACAGCTTCTCCCATTCTGGGCCCAGAAAAGGAGATGAAAAGCTGTTCAGATTTACAGATAGGTTTGGTCCTGTCTAGGTAAAATCTCAATTGTTTATGTACATCTAAGGAGTGAAGGTAATACTCTCTCCTATTGGCAAAATTCGGAAAGAACACTGGTAGGTCAATGGTCTGGTTAATGGAGAAATCAGAAACAACTTTGGGAAGAAAGGATGGATTCGTCCAAAGTGATACTCTGTCTTTATGAAGGACCAGATAGGGCCCTCTTGATACACAATGCCTGCAGCTCCGAGATTCTTCTGGCCAAGGTAATTGCTATGAAGAACAAGGATTTTCAAGACAAAAACTTTAGGTCATACTTCGCAGCAGGTTCAAAAGGTTTTTGAGTCAAAGACTGAAGGACTAAAAGTGAGGTTCCATGGTTGCACAGGCTGTCTGACAGGAGGCCTGATTATGAGAGGTCCCCTTGAGGAAAGCCTTGCAAAGGCATAAACAGATAAAAGGGGTGCCATTTATACCATTGTGGAAATTGGAAATTGCCACTAGATGTACTCGTACAGAAGAGGCACAGGCTCCATTATCAAAAAACTTAGCCAAGTATTGAAGCACTGCAGTAACTGGAGCCGAATACAGGTCTAGCATGTTATCCTTGGACCAGATGGAGAACCTTTTCCATTTATCCTGATATAGTCTTCTAGTGGATGGTTTGTGAGAGGCCTGAATGATGTCTTGAACAGGCGAGGAGAGATTAGCTTGCCTGGTGACTAGTGGAAGTGGAGAAACCAAACTGTCAGCTTGAGACTGGACAGATTTGGTTGACTCAACCCTTGGGGGTGAGTAATCAGATCTGGTAGAGGGTCCAGAATCCACGGTGGGTAAACCAGGTGAGACCGAAGGAAGGGGACTCAAACTTGTCGAGGCCAGAATGGGGCTATGAGGATCACCTTGCATCTCAACCGAACAGCTTTCTTTAGAAATTGTGGGATCAGAGGGATGGGAGGATAAGCGTAAAGAAGTTCCGTGGGCTAATCATGGATCAGATCATACCTCAGTGACTCCCCCTCTGGAGGAAGTAGGGAGAATTAGCTGCTGCACTTGTTTGATGGGATGGTGAAAAGATCGCAGCAAGGCTGGCCCCAGTGGCTGAAGATTACTTACGCCACCTCGGGGTTGAGGGACCACTCGTGAGGCATGAGGATGCACCTGCTCAAGTTCGTCTGCAATCAGGTTGGAGCTTCCCGGGATATGCGTTGCTATCAGAAAGCGGTTGGAAGCTATCACCCACTGCCAAATTCTCATAGCTTCTTGACATAGGGGGTAGGACTTTGTTCCTCCTTGCTTGTTGATATACCAGACCAGTGACATATTGTCTGATTGAATTGCAATTGTCCTGGAAGGGAGAGCCGAATGGAAGGCCTACAATGCTAACAGC
The DNA here is from genome assembly GCF_019279795.1 of Protopterus annectens. NCBI lineage: Eukaryota > Metazoa > Chordata > Ceratodontiformes > Protopteridae > Protopterus > Protopterus annectens. The sequence goes on along the minus strand of NC_056750.1, from coordinate 492,055,682 downwards.
ACAGCTCTCAGTTCCAGAACATAGATATGCAGGTGGGCCTCTGAGGAGGACGATGTGCTTTGGACAGTCTTTTCCTGGAAATGCCCCCCCCCCCACCACCACCACCACCAGATCAGGGAAGCATCTGTGGTCACAATGGCTGTTGGCTAAGGAGATTGAAATGGACGACTCCAAAGTTCTACATCTGGCCTCGTCCACCAAAGCAGGTCCTGTTTGCAGGAGTTGGTTATTTGAATCTGGTAACCGAGGGGGTGATAGTTTGGGAACCAATGACACAGAAGGAGCCATTGCAGAATCCACACATGTAGCTTTGCTAGAGACACTATTGGGATTGATGATGCCATAGAACCTAGGGCCTGAAGAACTTCCCTTGCAGAGACTCTTGTTTGAGAGAGTATCACCCAGAGTTGAAGCCTCAATCGATGGAGTCTGTGAATTGGGAGTGATACCAGACAGGACTGAGTATTGAACACAACTCCAATGAACTCTATTTGTTGTGTAGGGGTAAGGGTTTGATTTCTCCCAATGTATCGATATTCCCAACAATTTTGCCAGAGAGGGAGAGAGTATAAATGCAGTGCTGTTACCAGAAGATGCTCGGTGGGAGCAGTAAGGAGCCAGGGGTCCAGATATGGAAACACCCGGAATATATTTAGTCTCAAGTGAGCTGTTACCACTGCCATGCATTTCATGAACACTCTGGAGGCTGCAGAGAGACCGAACAGCAGGGCACGGAATTGATAATGACTGGCTCCTAGTCAGAAGCGAAGCAGACTCCTGGAGCGTTTGTCCATCTTGATGTGGTAATACGCATCCTGGAGATCTATAGAGCACATCCAATCGCCTTCTCTTAAAAAGGGGAGAATGAACTGAACCATGACCATCTCAAATTTGGTTTGGGTGACAGACTTGTTTAAGCTGCTGAGATCCAAAATGAGTCTCCAGTCCCCTGTCTTTTTTGGCACCAAAAAGAATCTCAAACAAAATCCGGATCCATGCTGGTCTGGTGGGACTGGTTGGATGACTTTTTTGAGACAGCTTTATAATCTCTGAAGATGCTTCTTCCCTTTGACTGGGTGGAATGTCGGGAAATTTTCTTGGAAAATTTGGCTGACAAAAAAGGGGAATGGTGTAACCTCTGGTGATGGATACTCTGCACCCAAAAATCGGTGGTGACAGATTGCCAGGCAGAGAGAAACAACCCTCGACTGCTTCCAGAGGTAAGCAATCAGTCTGCTCCTCAGGAGCATTAATAAGGCTGCCCAGAGAAAGAGTCCCTGAAGCCTTGGTTACGAGGACCCCCACTGCCTCTATAGGGGCGTCTTCCAGAACTGTTACCCCCTCTGCCTCTGGGCTTATCAACACCATGTGTGGTACGGAAACGACCCTGAGATTGCTTATGCCACATTTTTCCACTTCTCTGATTCCTGGAGAAGGTACGTTGAGGGTTGGTAAACCGCAGACCTATGGCAGACAGGGTCTTTCCATCTTGCTCGCACCTGGCTAGTGTGTCCTTCACTTTAGAGCCAAAAAGGGATGAAGCTTCGATGGGAGCATTCAGAAAGAAAGACTTGAAGGGATCCGCGAGGTCACAAATGCGCATCGAGACATGATGCCTCATAATGCCCAAACATGCTGCTCTAGCCGCACCTTCAGTCACACGTGACAGCAACCTCATGGACGAGTTGGATATTGATTCCAGGGTTGCGAGCTGTGAGACCACTTTGTCCCTGACCTCGTCAGACAACTATCCTGTGAGTGTCCCAGAGAGTTTAGAGATCAAGTCCCTCTGGAGCCTCGCAAAATGTGCCAAATAATTCAGGGACCGTACAGCAAAGGTCCCTGATGCAAAAACAAGCTTCTCAAGTCTGCCAACCACACGGGACTCCCTGTTGGGCAGGTGGATAGCGGGACTTTCCTCAGCCAAGTCCTTTTTCGTGGCCGCCGCCACCACCGTAGCATCAACTGGTAACCCTTTGGACCAATGCGGGTTCTCCTTGGGAGGGGAAAGAATTTTGTCTGGTCTCCGAGGGATCACCTCAATGGAATCAGGGTTCTTCCAAGCGGGCTGCACGATGAGCTGGATGAGCTTTTCGGCAGGTGGGGTCATCCAGGAGGTAGAAAGCCGGGTGCAAAAAGCATGCAGGAACACAGACTCCTCAGATTAAGGGTTGGAGGGCTTCCAGTCACCTCTCTGCTTTAACATTTCCAGGATGTCTCCGAAGGAGACATCATCATGAGGTGACTGTGGGACCCTTCATCATCATCAGTGTCTTTCAATAAGAACTCCTCGAGCAAGTGCATGTGCTTCGTCTTGCACGTCTTCTTTCAATGGCTCTCCTCAGTGGGGTCTCTGAGGAGGACTCAGAGGAGCGGGTACCCTGAACAGGTGTGTCCTGCGGCTTCTCTGCCCGGTGTCCCGGGGGGGGGGGGGCGGTGGTCTGTAAACAGCTGTAGCTCAGGGGGGTGAAAATTGGGGTTCCGACATCAAAGGAGTGCTGCCAGACGCAAGAGCCCTCTCCATCACATGAAAGGCAGGCCAGCCTGAAGAGTGATGGGAGCCCGGAACCGAGAAAGACAACTCCGGGACTAGGGTCACACCCCACTCTGATGAACCCACCCGCACGGATGCAGCCTCAAGCAGAATCAGCTTGGACATGGCTATCGGCGCCTAGGATGAAACTCAGGAGAGAGGTGGCTCTGTACCCTGGACCGATGTGCCCGTCCCCTAATCCCCAGATTGATGAAGGACCGGTTCAGTGGGAACCAAAGACCAAATGGACAAACTCACAGTCGGAGTGAGATGCACCATAGGTGCCGAGGTGATGGGTTCCAAGAAGGATGTTGGAGCAGAAGGCTTCGGAACTGAGACAGTCAAAGGAGGAATGTAAAATGGAGTCTGAAGATGAGACAACCCAAGTCTTGCAGGTGCATGGGTCTTAGAAAGTGAGGGGATCCCCGTAGCTAATGACAGCTGGTCTACAAGACATACCACGTCGTGTTCTGACAGGCTCCTGGTGGATCTAGTGGATACTCCGGATGGGGAGTCAGGATGTTCGATGAAGAGGCTATACACTTGGCGCAGAAACGGATCTACGGAAGGGGAGCATCGGGTCCATGGTGCAAGGTCTGCCAGCACTGAAGTCTCTAGTTTCGAGACCGGAAGTAAAGGGGTCAAATCTAGTGAGGTCGGTACAACTCTCTGTGCCGAAGTGGCACTCGGAGCTGAAACAGTCAGTTCCAAAATGGAAGCTAATGGAGTAGTCGAAGGTGTGCCCTGAGCCGAAGTGGCCACAGGTGCCGAAGTCGAAAAAGGCGTAGTAAGGTCTATGATTGGTGCCAAAGGCAGGACTGGTGCCGAAACAGGCGCCAGTATTGAAGGTTTCGAGATGGTCAGAGCCAAGAAAGACAGAGCTGTAGAGGCAGATTTATGTACCGAAGACAACTTTGGGACCTTTGATTTCCCAGGCGTGCTCTGATCACCCGATGGTGAAGAAGCAACAGAGTGGGATCTCTTTTTGTCCTTGGTAGGTGGGGTTGAGACCTCCATTGCAAAAATGGCCTCTGAGAAAGGAGACTTGAGTAACCCTTTCAGAATGAGTTTATTTTTGTTCTCATTAAGAGTGCGTTGACTGAAACTCTAACAAATGTCACACGGAGGCTGCACCGAAAGCTGGGGCACTCCCAAACAGTATACACAGTCATGATGAGAATCACTATTAGGTAACTTGCCCTTACATGAAGTACAGTGCTTAAAACCTGAAGTACCCTTCTTATCAGACATCTTGATAGAAACGACACCGCAGGCCAGCTGTATAATCCAACTAGAATAAAGTCAACTCCGATCAAAAAAGTCACAAAAATAACAATACACTGGTATGTAGAGAAAAGAAGGGAAACACCTGAATAAAAGTCAAAGCTAATAGGTTAAACAGGGGAGATGATATCAACTATGGTATTAAAGAGATACCACAAGGGCAAGGGAGGAAAGGCCATACCAACAATGGTACTTGAAAGTTTACCAACGGTAACAACAGGTAGAGAGGAAAAACAAGGTTAGAAAGAAGAAAAGCCACTGGTAATACTAATCTCTTAATAAAATATGAAGATATCCAAAATTTGTCACACAAATATCAAAAAATTTCCACTTAGCTGAGAGCTCGGCTGAAATGCGGCTTTACAGCTACGTGGCAAACGAGATCTGAGGTAACAGGGAGAAGGGCATTCTGGGTAGAGACTTAGCTCGAGAGTTTTTTGGCTGGTGCGAGCTTGGTAAAAAGGCCAACTCTGTTCCGAGAGCTCGGATCTGAACCCATCAGTGATGAATGGAAAGAAGATAAACATCTGATCATAAGATAAGTGGTTTGAGAGATGTGAAGAAATATTATTTAATAAGAATTACTGATGAGTGAATGAACAGTATTTCTGCAGTGCCTGTACGTCAGAAACAGAAAATTAATTTGGAAAAACAGAAGAATGATGTAAGGCTATCCTTACAGAGATATGAGATGAGGGGAAAAGCTGTTGGGTAAGTTGGATCTACAGCTTATCCAATAAGCAATGGTGCTCAATATGTGCTAACATTTGCAATTAACTGCTGAGTTAGGAAGGAGGAGGATTCCAGTAGCAGTTTTGGAGTAACTGAAAATGTTTTTTTTTTTTAATTAATTGGAAAGGTCATATAAATTAATTGGCTGCATCATAAATTAGCACAGATCTACAGGAAAGTGTTATTAATAAAGAAGGTGCATTTAGGTTCGTAGGTAATTTCTAAGCTTGCAAAAAGGGGACCATAGAGAAACACTCCCCAAATTCCCAGCTGCACCAAAACACTGGTTAAGTGACTTGCTGAAAGTCCCACAGTATGCAAATGAGGGCTAAGGGAATCAATCCCTTTACCATACGAACTACAGATCACAGTCTTAACCCTCTGTGCCAGGTGCCAGACTATGCAGATAGAAAAAAAAAAAAAAAAACAGTCTTTAAAATGTGATTCTGTTTTCTTAATCAGATCACAGCACAGCTGGAAAGAGAATACTAAGTATGCTCGGTTAAGATTCACTTTTAATAGCTCACAGTTTGCTACTGTCTTAGCAAAAGAACCCTACTTTTGGGTTACGCTTAAGCCTCAGTATTCTGTTTCAGCAACTGCAGCCAGTGTACACATTGGAACTGTTATATACTTTACATGGTTGGCATAACTAATTATGGAATGTTAAAAGTATATAAAATCCCTGCTCATATTTGGTGATTTGAGCATGGAGAAGCTCAAGGGCATCATCCTGTTTGACCAGCCCTGAGATGTACTTATTTTTGTTGTAAATCGAAACAACTCCACCTTTAGTCCCAGTCTTTGTAGTAGCTGGTCTAAATGTGTGGAAGGCATTATAGCCTTGCAATGCAGCTTTAAACCAAGTCTCAGTGACTGCACAGACATTGACATTCTTTAGGGTGAGGAAAGCTTGTAAGGAGTGCACTTTTTTGTTTAGATTCTTAGCACTGGTCAGCAACACCTTCAGATTTTCTTTGTTTTGATTTGCTATGTTAAGTACCTTCAGTTTGATATTGCCTAAAAAAGGCAGTATTGGTGGAGGCCAATCTTTTAGCAAATATTCAATAGCCTAGAGGGGGAGATGTAGACCATCCACAGCAAAGCAACATAGTCTGTTGACCATCTCCTTCCATGCTGCCAAATATTGCACCCCATTAGAATGACACCAGAAACTAAGCCAATTATTAAAATTAGTCATCTTCTGTTCGTATTGTGACATCATTCTTGGGAGAAGGTAAAATGCTGGTCGTTGGTAGGCTCACACTGGCATGGGACACATTCTGAGAGCTCCACAATGTCTCTCTTCACACAGTTTAGAGAAGTACATCTCAGGTCATTTACACCCACCTTGATTATGACTGAGTCATACTGATACTTGTGGTCCAATGACCTGTGTATGTGTGTGTAATGTTGTGGATCCTGGCCCCTGATAAGCAACTAGCCATTACTTTCTCCTTTAGTTATCCCGGTGACAGGGACATCAGTGTGCCTCACAATGGAGTCTGCAATGACCAGTATGATGGACTGTGTGGTGGCTTGCCTTATGGGCTTAGAAGTAGAGGCTCCATCAGAAGTGGCTGTATGCAATGATTTGAAAGTGTGCATTTGGGACTGCTGAGAGCATTTGTTATGTGTACTTCATCTAGGACATCTTTGGGGTTTAGGAAGGCTACATTTAAGTGCCTTGGCATATGTGGATCTATTTGCATACTTTGTATTGTGTGTGATGGGTGCAATATGTGTACTACTGACAACCTGATTGACATTAGAAGTGCTTCTATTTGAGATATTTGCCTCAAGTGACATTGTGCAAATATATCTCTCACATACGTGATCAGTTTGTTTGAGAATTAGATGGTTGTCAGTAAACATGATGCAATTTCTACATTGCCTCAGGATGCCCACATCTACCAAGCTGGTAACGGAGATAGTGGGAAAAAGTTTATATTCATGGCAACAGGCCCTTTCTTATGGATTAGACAGTTGCAGTGAGAATATAAAGTAATGTCAGGAGTATCTGGTTTGCACCATGTGGAACTACGTACTGGTGAAATTTCAAAGATGCCTTTACGGAAAAAATGTCAACTTAACGTGTCTGCGTCTATACAGGGCACTTGCAAACACTTGAGGGGAAACTAATAAAGTAGCCCCTGATGACTTATGGATGAAGTATTTAAGAAATATTATAAAGTTAACGTTAGCCAGAAGCTAATCAAGCAGTACTTACTGAAAAGAGAGAATGAGATTTATCAAGAATGATAAATAGATGGGACTCCCCTAATTGGCTACTACTAGTGCTCATCTCATCACAGCTTCACACTGCTGGGATACAATGCCTCTTTTACTCCTCTCTCACCAGAAACAAACCAGTCGCACCAATCCCAAAATGAGAGACAAGCTACAGACTCTTTGGTGATCAATATTCATGTTCCAAATGATGCAGGGGATGTAGGCTTGTTGTAGCCCTTTCCTGGTACATGCCTTGCATAGCAACCAGACCAATCAGGAAGGTCCCACGCAGACACTCGCTGCCCAGACAGTCAGGAATCGATGCTCACTACTCCTCTTCTCACCAGGAGCAAAATATAAGCACAAATTCCAAGCTGGCACCTAAGAAACAGTTATCAAGCTTTCTGGTGATCATCAGTCTCCAGAAATAATGTCCCTGTGCTTCTAGTCTTACCAGGAGCAAAACAGAAGCACTATTCCCAAGATGACTACTAACAGGCAGAATGTGGGTTCTTCAGTAACTGGTGGTCTTAGACAAGAAGTTGCAGATTTAAGATGGAAAAAATGGGTTAATATCCCAAGAGGTGCAGTGAGCACTAAGCAGTTAGATGTGGGAGTAACTGAAGCTTTTACAATCTAAGAGGAGAGCCACTAATTTTAAGAGAGCAAAATATAGAGGATGAGAATGGGCACTCAGTATTCTGACTCTATGGAATACAGTTGGATGACCAATACATTTAAATAGCCGAAGGGAAGTGCCTTCATAAAATGATCACTTTGTGCTTACTGACAATAGCCAATAAAAGAGGACAGGAAAGATGTGATCAAATTAACATAAGGAGCAGGCAACTAGAGAGACAAGAGTTTAAAAACAGCAGCAACAGAGTGGGAAGGTGGGGAAATTTTTAATTTCTCTAACACAAGAGACATGTGATATACATTTATCCACTCCCCATTTGTTATTACTACTACACTCCATCTCTACAAAAAGTAATTAAAATGTGTGCTCATATTCTGATTCCCACAAGCATTATACTGCATTTCTGCACTGAATGTGATCTGTTTAAGACCATTCTTTCAATCCTAAGAAGCCTATTCTAAAATTTCTTCCAATTTAAATTGGTCCTTTATCTTGCATAGTATGCATACTTGCAACAATGGCGTATCACTACATACTGAAGTTTCACAATAAGTTTCCATATCAGTGCAGGTATTGCTTGAAGTGAAATGGGCTACTTCTGTAAACAGTTTTATGACAAATCTAGATATTTATATGGATATATACAAATTAAACATTACTCTGATTATGACAAACTCAATGACTGCCCCTGATTGGGATCCATGTTTATTTTCTTCACTGTACTGCATTGGACACCTTTTGTACTAACCCATGTTAAATATCTTGGTTATTAGCAAAAGGGCAAACCTTTCCTTCTGGGTCTTATTCAATGGACTAATATTTACATAACCAATACCTTCCTTTACTAACTACTTTATTTCTCATGCTGGGGATGTTGCCTACCCTGCAAAATCTCACAGAAAGTAAGAAATATCCCCAATCTTAGAAAATAAAACTGTATTAATAAGAGAGTATATGATAGGCTAAACACCTAAGAGTAAACTAGCATAGTTTATTAAAACATAATTATTGGTGAATATGTATTCCTTCTAATTACACCCTTAAACCAATTCAGGGATGTGTAGGAGACAGAGCCTTTACTAGCAGCAAGGCAGAAGACCTGGTCCTAAATTAAGTCCCAACCCACCACCGGACATAGTCTCTCACTCTTATGTGGCATGCATATACATGTAAAGACAATTTGGAAGAACATCTACTCACCAAAAGGTCTCTGGGATGTAGGAAGAAACTGAAGCACCTATAAAAACCTACGAGAACACAGGAGGGCAAGCAGACTCCATACACACTGCATCCCAGCCAAGAACTGAACCAGAGAATCAAGTACTGTAAGGCAGGAATTTGCCGCACAAGTCGTGAATGATAATCAGTAAACCATTCCAAAGCAATTATAAATGCAGCTTTTAAAATTCACAGCAAGTTTACAATGGCATAAAAATCAAAACAGTACTTGGTTAATACATCTTAAAAAGAAAAAGTAAATAAATAAAACTGACGCAAATCTGACACACTTCTCATTAAATAAAGAGATAATAGTGCTAGAAAAGAACATTTACATAACACATGAGCTAGCATCACTGTCTTGCTGTCCTATAACAAACTCTACAGCACATTTATGTTTATAAGGGAGAAATATTCCTAAATTAAGGATTTACCTTTGTAGTCTGCCTAAAAACATGCACAATGAAGTAGTCTGCTTGCACAATATATTTCATTTCTTTATTCTCTTGCTTTATGGCAAGATAACTGGAAGCACTGTTTTAAACATAACATCTGCCAATTTCAAAGCTCATACTTCATTGGACATTTTTTTCTCTAAAACCAGCAGTCTCACAACCAGTGGCTGCAGCTCAAGCTTTAATAATTTTTCGATGTTAAATAAACAAAACAAACTAAAACAAATCGTAATGAAATAAAATTAAATGTGCAATGTCAAAACTCTGAATATGATGAAGACAACTGTGGACCTGGTGTAACTGTACTTTTGTTTTAAAGAGACTAATCAGAAAAACGTTAATTTATGTAAGAATTCATAATCAGAATTTCTAAACTGTGGAAACCATGAAAGCTATTCACTACAGCATCTGAATGAAAATTGTAACACTTTGTCATATGTTTAAATTGATACTGCAGACTCTGCTGTGACAGCTGAGAAGGCCCACAGGTGCCATATAAAGAGGTGACCATGTTGTCATATTTCATTTAGGCATCCCTCAGCAAAGCCATAATTACCTAATTAGGTTGTTAATTAGGAGATTAGCATTTTAGTATATTGACAGAATGCTCTTTGCAAGCATGGCTTTAGATACAAATTTCCTTGCTTAATTGATAACACTTGCAATGCTAGTTTGTATTCTAATTTTGTAGCCTGCTTCTTTTAAATAGGCTGCACTAATAAGACAGATGATTAGTGCAGATGATACTATATTGTTAGCAAACAAAAATCTAGCTGTTTTGAACACCTCAACAATGCTGTAGTCTATAAAATATTAAACATATACAATGACCTCAATGCACATTGGCCAGTAACTTTGTATTTCTGAGAGGCAGCTTTGTTTCGAACTATCTACAGCTTAGCTGTAAATGCAGGAAGACCGTGCAAGTTCAAAATGAACTTGCCTGAGCTTCATTCATGCAGCAGCTAAGTCAGTAGAAAATGCAGATAAAGAGTGATCTATGCCTTTTATCATTTTTCTCATATATTCTACATATAAGCAGAAAGAGTTCTCCAGTCTAAGCCTCCTGTTATCCCACATTTCTCCTCATTACAGCTTTCTACACCATTCAGCATCACTAAATTATATAAATCCTCCAGTACTACATAATGTTCAAAGCTTCATTTCTTCAGGCAGTGGGGAAATACAATACAACTATTTTAAAACAAAATATAACGCATAAATACAAAATGGTCTTTCCCATAAACCAACCTATTTCTATGAAAGCTAACCAGAAAGAAATGTAAAAAGAATGCTAGAAACAGTTAGCCAAGCAACGCCATAATAGAATCTGCCATCCTCAACACCACAAGTCCAGTGGTCGCTTAACAGCCAAAACGTGGAGCCTTGGAAAACAGGAATTTCATCTGACCACCTGGGAGTGGTGGGAGGATGGAATGGGGTACTGCACAGCAGCTGTTTGTTACTGAGGACTAGAAAGGTGGATATAAGTCTGACTGCCACAAAATGAAGGGCAGGCATGTCGCAGAAGGAACACCTGAAAATGTGCACTAGGCTTTTCAATTAGGTCAAGGTACCTCAGTAGCCACGGGGATGGTAGAGTCAAAAGTGGGAACTAGAAGAGAAAAAAACATTTCCTTCTCAAACCGTGATAGCCTCGGGTGCTAGCTAACCAACTCTCAGTCATTAAGGATAAAAACATAAGCAATAGTGGGGAATTACATGGTTACCTCAAAGCTTCAGTCAGAGAAGTGGGGGACCTAAAAAATGAAAAAGTAAGAAGCCATGGTTAAAACCTGGCAGGGGTCTTTCTCTGCTTTGGTATCTAAATGCTTCTCAAGTCATATTTTGTATATTACACTAAGAAATACAAAGTATCTGGAGACTTCTGTGTATGGTGGCAGTTAGCTAGACAGCCTACGAATCTACTCACTGGGGTAGGACAAAATAGAGCAAAATTAACAAAATGTTTGCCTAGAATGCTGTGGCACTTTGCAGGACAGCGAGCGTTGGAGAACCAGGACAGTAAGCTACCAGAAAAGGTTACCTATGCCCAATGAGATTGCATGGGAGTTATGTCAGTGGGAGACTAGCAGACGACATTAGAAAAAAAAAAAAAAAAAAAAAACAGAATGTATGAGGAGATTTTGAACATCAATGGCTCACTCACTGAGTATGTCTAGACCAATATCAAAAGAATGGTTGACATAGAAGAGGACTAGGCATACCGATGAGCTGGCAATCATTCAAGAAAGAAATGTAGTGAGACCCTGTCGGAGCACAAGCGCGAAATGGAGAGCATGGCCAACTAACTTGTAGAGCTGAAAGACAGGTCGAGGAAGGAAAATCATTTTTTTTTTAAATACTGGAACATAAGGAAGGAAAAGACTGTGCCAGATTTATGACAGACTGTCTCTAAAAATGGATATGAACCCCTCAAGGACATTTAAAGTCTAAGAACACAAAGGATTAACATGCCCATCAGGTAAGTGGGCAGGAGACCAAGATCCATAAAAATTAAGTTACAAACTAAAGGAAGGTCTGCTATCTCGTTTATGGCAGAAGGAATAGTGATGAAAGTGGAGAAATCTAGAGTTTTTGTGAATAATGACTATTCCAGTGCCACAAGGGAGAGAAGGAATGCCTTCATACCCTACTTCAAGGAGTGTAGAGGGATGCATCTGTTTCACATTTTTACCTGGCTGTGCTGAGTGTTTTCTACCATCTAGCTGCTGCTACTTACTCAGATACACAAAATGCACTAAAGGATTTAAATAAAAGAGAAAAAGACATTGAAGTTGCAGAATCTGAAAGTACAGGGCAAGTAGATACACAGCTGGGGAACAAAAAACTCTGCAACATGCCACTAGAGTAGCCACCACAAAGCAGTTTCCAGTTTTTCAGAAGATGATGCATGACAGAAATAAAGAAATAAAAGACTTTTCAGTAAAAGATCAAAGTAGTCATGAGAATAAACAAAGAGGAGAAACATTACCAGAAGAGGGCAGGGAGATGTAAAACCAACAGGAGGACATGATCAAAGGAATGAGACCTTGAGTGACTGTGAATGGCTTCTGATCCAAAATCTGGTTAAATATCAAAGCGAAGTTAGTATATTTTAATATGTGTTTAGTCAAGTTACTTGCTTGTAAGTACATCATGCAGAAACGGAAGGGTTGTGATCCTTGTTCTTCCCATGTTTAACTTGCAAGGCATGAAGATTTGGGGAGAAGTACACAGGACACAAACAGGGACTCTTCACAAACTGGCAATGGTTTAAATGAAGCAAGGGTGTAATTATTTGCCCTAAAACACAGGTAAGATATACCAGAACACAAGTAAATATACGATAACAGCTAGTTAGGATAAGTAAGGACAGCTTTATAGGCATCACTGGTTACAGTTGATTTTTACTGGAGACAAATTATGGGGCTTGCGTACTTAAAGGAAACTATGTTATCCCAAAGTTGAAATTACTGTATCTCAGCATTACGGGGGTACAGTCTCACCACTATGTGAGAGGGGCAGTACCAAGATGCAGGTAAAGGAATGGGGAGCTAGGAAACACTGACTGCACTATTAAGAGTTCTGGAAGAACTATTTTGAAACAGAAAAACATGAAGCAAAATGGAAAGTGGGAGATTAATGGACTGAATTTATCTGTGAAATTCCCAGAAACTCAGACAAGAGAAGAAACAAGGGTGAGTGCGTAAACCATGAACATGAAGCAGAAAGTGCGACTCCCAAAACTTAAAATAGGGAAACTAGGTAACAGAAAATGATGCAGTGAAGTCCAAATGCTACAACGTCTAAGTGAGGGCTGAATAAATGTTAGTGTCCGGAATAATGAGGTTTTCATAATACCTAAGGAGGAAGGCATCCTGGATTATGAAAATACATAACAGTGGTTCCGATCCGAAAACTAAATATGCTGTACGAGTGATAGCTCAAACGGCAAATTGTATATCTGTATATAGCTTTTGAATACAGGTTGCTGAAGTTGTTTGCAAAGCAATTCTGGATACAGAGGAAACCAGAGATACTGCAAGTTGCAGCAAACATAGCCACAGGGTTATTAGTTAAGAAATACACTGTCCTGAGTGAGAATGGCAATTGGGGATTGAACAAAGCAAAAATTGCAAAAAGGAACAAGACCACAACAGATTTATGCACCTGAAACATATTCTGTGGAATGTTAATGGGATAGCTGATAAGGACAAAAAAAAAAAAAAGATTTTACTGCAAATAGTGAAGAAAAGCATAAATGTTGCTCAGCTGCAGAAAACTCACCTGAACAAATACGAACATGAAGCTTTATTTAAAGAATGTGCCAAAGTGGGATATTATGCCAGCTTAACCAATTAGAGAAGTTGTGAGATGGTAATTCTAATTTGAATGCAGGCATTTATATAGAAAAAAAAGAAGAATAAGAAGGGTAGATATGTTGTAGTGAAGGGGAGATGACAAGGTTTACCGCTGACAGTGGCTTTAGTGTATGGTGTAAGACACATAATCCAAGAAATATTATTATCATCCTTGTAGAAGAAACCAATATCTGGAGCTCAAAGTAAGCAACAGTGGTGTCCTTATAAGCTCTCGCTCTTCCAAAAATCATTAGTCGAAAAGGTAGACTGTTGGCGGGAAAGGAGTTGAGGATAAATGAAAATGGACAATACAGATGGAACATAAGTCAGTACATAACTTCTTTAGCTGATGTTGTCAATTTTCATTCATTCCTGAACAGTTGAGAGCCCCCAGCTACCTAAAACCCCAGGTGGACTCTAAGGATATACTAGAGCACAATTGAGCCAAAGGCTGCTCTTCCCCTCGAGTTCAGATCCAGCTTGTAATGAATAATAAAGGTATGAGGATTAGCCCAAGTTGCAGCCGCACATACGTCATCCATGGAAGCTCTAGCTAAAAATACTGAAGATGTTGTCATGGACCTGGCTGAATGGGCTTTTAAAAGTTTTGGTAAGGACAGGCCCAGTTTGTTGTAGACAAATGATATAAAATCCTTAAGCCATCTAGACAGCTACCTTTGTAACTGACTTACCTAATTTAGAATCCACAAAGGATATAAATAATTGATCTGTTTTTCTGATGTCCTTTGTTCTGTGTAAATAGAAACCTAATTGTCTATGAACATCCAATAAGTGCAACACATTTACCTTTATTTGTAAACTTTGGAAAGAAAACTGGTAGATTAATGGATTGGTTGATGTTTAGTTTTGACACTACCTTAAGAAAGAAAGAAAGGTTGGTTCGTAATGCCATCCTATCCCTATAAAAAAATCAATAGGGAGGTTTAGAAGATAATGCTTGGAGGTCTGACATCCTTCCAACAGAGGTGATGGCTATCAAAAATTGTCTTCAAGGTTAGAAACTTCAGATCACCTTTTGCTGCTGGTTCAAATGGGGAAAGAATTAAGGCCTGTAGTACTAAATTTACCACAGAGGAGATGGATCCTTATAAGGAGGTATCAAAAGAAGGCCTTACAAAGTTTTGATGAAGCCAGGACGGAGTTATCAATTCTTATTTGAAAATTAGAGATGGCAGCTAATTGAACTGTAACAGTTGAGGAGCTAGCTCCTTTGCTGAAATCACTGCTAAAAATTCAAGGGCACTATGTACAGGAGCTGGAAAAGAGGTCAATATGTCTCTGATACACCCCAAAAAATAAACCTTTTCCATTTACTTCTGTAAAGTTTTCTTGTGGAAGTTTTGTGAGAAGACAGAAGTATATGACGGACCAGGGAAGAGAGCATATGTTGTCTGGCTATCAACGGAAGTGGAGAAACCATGCTGTCAGCCTTAGTTTTGAGATATCCGGGTGAATCATACCCATTGGGTGAGACAGAAGGTCTGAAATTGGATCAAGAATATAAGCTTGGTAGACTAGATGAGGCCAAAGAAAGGAGAAACAATCTGTTGAGGCCAGTAAGGTGCAAGGACAATGACTTTGCTCTTCAACTGGAAAGCTTTCTGCAGAAATTTGGGGATCGAGGCAGTTGGGGAATACGCATAGAGACTATCACATCAATGGTGCATTAGTGTCTCTCTCTCTAATTTCCCCAGTGGGGGGATTATGGTAAAGAAGCTGCTGTACTTGACTTGCTGCTTTTGGGAGATGCAAAGAGGTCGCAGCAAGGCTGACCCCATTGGAAAAAAAAGTCATTTCTGCCACCTTCATGTTGACAGACCACTCGAGGTAGTAGAATGGATCTGCTTAATTTGTTTATGATCTTGGACTTATCTGGAATGTCCATTGCTATCAGAAATCAATTGGATGAAATTGCACACTGCCACACTCCAAGGGCTTCTCGACACAAGGGGTAAGGCCTGGTCCCTCCTTGTTTGCTGACGTACCAAACCACTGACATTTTGTTGGTCTGAACTGCAACGGTTTCAAAAGGGAGAGAGTCTTGGAAGGCCTACAATCCTAAGAGCACCACTCTCATCTCCAAGACATTGATATGTGCATTGGCCTCTTCGGGGGACCAAGTGCCTTGGACTCTTTTCCATATGAAGTGCCCTTCCCCCAATTTGGGAAGCATCAGTGATCACTATGGCCTTGAACTGAGGGAGAATGAAGGGACAGCCTTGCAGAACCTGATATCATCGAATCCACCACCAAAGGTATCTTTTGCATGCCTGGGTAATTATTATCTGGGTGGACATGTGCTGATAAAGAATAGACCATTGTATCACTAACATCCACTGAAGAATTCCATGTTGAAATCTTGCTAAGGGAACTAGAACTATATCTACAGACATTGATCCCAAGGCTTGTATGATCACTCGGGCTGAGACTGCGGAACTGTGAATAATCTTTCTGACCTGGAATCCGATAGTCTGTACTCTTGAGAGAGGAAATTAAGCTATCAATGACATTGTATTGAAAATTGCTCCTATGAACACCAATGTCTGAGGTGATTCTAGCAGAGATTTGTTGTAATTTATGGTGATCTCGAAACTGGAACAAGTTTGCAGTGCCTGGTCTTCAGCTCTTATCATTAGATGCCAGGTCGGGGCGGTAATGAGCCAGTCGTCTAAATATAGAAACACACTGAATCCCTGCAGTCTCAAGTGAGCTGCTGATACTATGGTCATGCATTTGGTGAACTCCCTACTGGCTGTGGCGAGGCCAAAAGGCAGTGCTCTGAACTAGTAGTAACTGTCTGTTCATTTTTGTGTGACAGTATGTATCCTGAAGGTCTATCGAACACATCCAGTCATCCTTGCACAAAAAAAGGGCAGAATGGACTGAACTGTGACCATCCGAAAAGTACAGTTGTGTACACTTACCATAAATGTAGATGTTCGAGTGTATTCACTGTTGCAGTCATTATATTTGGGTTATCTGCTTGCAGGTAGCCCTCAGTCGGCCTGATTAACAAAGTCTTGGGTCCTCCGTCGGTTGCTGTCCCTTCTTCCATGACGTCAGGTCGTCAGGGGTATAAAACATGCAGCTGATGACATTACATCAGTTTTTCTTGCCCCAGATGTCAGGTGCCCCCCTAATGGGGAGCAATTACATATAAAAGTACAATGATATACCTCCAACAAAAAAGCAAATACACCAAAAAGGCTTTTAAGCATAGTAAAGGAAAGTAGAGGTATAGCCAAAAGAAGATAGGGAGCTGGAGGGAGGGTAACCAGGACTGCAACAGTGAATACACTCAAACATCTACATTTATGGTAAGTGCACATAACTGTACTATGTTCTTTGTGTTTCCCTGTTGCAGTCATTACATTTGGGTAGATTCCCAAAGCTATAGTTGGGAGGAGGAATTTAGATAGCATTAGGACCAACTATAAAGGCCCTGCAAGACTGCAGTGGCAAAGCCAGCTCTGGATTTAGAGAAAATTGGCAAATGATAATGCTTGGTGAAAGTATGCACAGAACTCCAGGTAGCAGCTTCTAGGATGTCCCTGGTAGGGATGCCTCTGAGAAAGGCTGTAGAGGTAGATGCAGCCCTGGTGGAGTGAGGTCTGATCCCCTGGGGGATAGGTTTTCCATGGTGCTTATAGCAGAAATGAATGCAATGGCCTATCCATTTAGAAATGGTTTGCTTTGAAATAGCCTTCCCCTCTACCCCTGCAGCAAATGCCACCAGCAGCTGTTCAGATTTCCTTTAAGGTTTAGTCCTGTCCAAGTAGAATCTAAGTTGTCTGTGCACATCTAAGGAATGCAGTATCCGCTCCCCTTTGCTCTGTGGATTGAGAAAGAAGGCTGGCAAATCAATAGACTGATTAAGAGCCACACTGGATACCACCTTGGGCAAGAAGGATGGATTGGTTCTGAGGGACACCCTGTCCGCATGAAAGATGATGAAAGACTCCACTACCATAAGGGCCTGTAATTCAGATACCCTTCTAGCTGAAGGGATTGCTAAAAGGAAAGCTGTTTTCCAAGAAAGAAATTTTAAGCCTGCAGTAGCAGCTGGCTCGAAAGGAGGTAGAGTGAGTTTCTCCAAAACAAAGTTAAGGTCCCAGGCTGGGGTTGGAGCTCTCCTATGTGGTCTCAAATTTTTGGCCCCTCTGAGGAACTGCTTGAGCAGTGGATGAGAGAAGAGGGGAGGTTCTGTACTATAATGAGCTGAAATGGCTGAGGCATGGATTTTAATGGAGGAAAAAGACAAGCCCTTGTGAAGCATCTCAGTTAAGTATTGTAAAATCTGAGGTAAACTGGGCGCTGCTGTGCTTATCCCTTGAGATTGGTTCCAGGCACTGAATCTTTTCCATTTTTCAGCATAAGATTTTCTAGTACTAGGCCTCCTTGCCTCTAAAATGATATCCATCACAGGTTTACTGAGGGATGGCAGAGGTGAGATTATGTAATTAGCCAGGCTGCAAGGTTCATTGTTAGAAGCTGAGGGTGCAAAATCTGGTTCTCCTGCTGAAACAACAGGGAAGGAGTCTGAGGCAGGTGCCATGGGGAAAACCGTGACACACTGCGCAGGAGGGGGTAACAGTGTTGGCGTGGCCAGTCTGGAGCAATCAAAATCATCCTTGGTTTGTCCTGTTTGAGTCTGTAGTACTTTGGAAAGCAGAGGCAGAGGGGGGGGGGGGGACAGACTGATAGGTTTTTCCAGCTGAAGGACAGAGCATCCACTTTCCAGGCTTGTTTGTGGGGAGTCCTTGTGCAAAATTTGTCCAATTGGTAGTTCTGGGGAGAGGCAAACAGGTCTGTATCTGGGCTCCCCCCATTTGCTTGTCAACATGTTGAAAATCCTTGGTTCCATTTCCCACTCGTGTGGGTCCATGAGGTTTCTGCTTAGTCCGTCTGCCAGTGTATTTAATTTTCCTGGCAGGAATTGAGCTTGTAGGTGCACTTGGTAGCTCAAGGCTGTGCTCCACAATGCCATGGTTAGTCTGCAGAGGGGGTAAGAATGTGTACCCCCCTGCTTGTTTACATACCACATAACAGTGGTGTTGTCCGTCTTTACCATAAGTTGTCCTGGAAGAATGTGGTCCTTGAAGGCTGTCAGAGCATTCTGTACAGCTAACATTTCTTTTTGATTGATATGCAGGTGCATTTGACTTGGGTTCCCATTTGCCCTGAATGCAGTTCCCTGCCAGGTGAGCCCCCCATGCATAGTCTGATGTGTCTGTTAGGGTTTGGGCATAAGGGGGTGGTGTGAAAGGTAGTCCCTTGTTTTGGTGGCAGGCCCCTGCCCACAAAAGGAATTCTAGGCGTAGGCAAGGTATGATAGGAATCATTGCTTCTAGATCCTGAGAATGTTGACACCACAGGCTTTTTAGACACCATCGTAGTTTCCTCATATGCAGTCTTGCATATGGAATTAGAAGAATGCAGAGGCCATGAACCCCAAGGCTTGCAGTATTTGTCTTGCAGATAGCATGTTTTTTGTGGCCACTTGTTTGAAGTAGGTTGTCAAATGAATTTGTTTCTCTGGCGTGAGGTAAGCCATCTGGGAAGTTGTATTCAAGCTTGCTCCCAGGAATATAATTTGTTAACAGGGTACCAGGTGTGATTTCTTTTCATTTATGGTGTACCCCAGACAAGTTAGAACCCTCTGTACAAAGGCCAGATGATTCAAAAGTATGTCCTGGCTTTCTGCCTGAATTAGACAATCGTCCAGGTATGGGTAAATTAGAACATTTCTTTGCCTGCAAAATACAATAACTGGAGCTGGGCACTTTGTGAACACCCTGGGTGCAGTAGATAAGCCAAAGGGCAGTGCAGAGAACTGATAGTGTAGCCTGCTTTGAAGCGTAGGTATCTTCTGCAAGATTCCCTGACTGGGATGTGCAGGTATGCTTCTTTTAAATCTAGTGTTGCCAACCAGGCATCTTTGCCTAGCATAGGAAGTAAATGGTGAAGAGTCAGCATCTTGAATTTTGGAATTTCCAAAAAGATGTTTAGAGTAGACAGGTCCAGGATAGGATGCCATTAATTGTCTTTTCTGGGTACCAGGAAAAGTCTGGAGTATAAACCTTGTCCCTTTTCCTCTTCTGGTACCAGTTGAATACCCCCGCCCCATGCTTAAGAGAGGAAGTACTTGTTCTTGGGCCTCTGCCCACTGATTTGGGGGTAGGTCTGGCCACCCGCTTGGTGTTGGCAACATGTGGAAGTGAAATCTGTATCCCTGGGACAATATATTTAAAACCCATTTGTCCTGAGTAATGAGTTCCCAGTTCTTTGCATGAAGAGCAATCTTTCCCCCCAAAGGGGCAGTCAGTTGATAAGTGCTTGGAAATTTTAAATGGAGGTCACTGAGACAGTTTACCATAGGGGGGTGTCTTATTACTCCCAGATTTGGAATTGGGAGGCCCCCCCCACTGCTTAGTCCTGTGTGTCCCCTGGGACTGAAACCTGGGGCTTTTGCTGTGTCTAGGTTTGGCTTGAGAAGACCTGGAAGGGGCTGGAAAGGACCAATTCTTAGACGGCCAGTGCCGACTACATCTAGGAGGCTGAGCTTGTAAGAAATCTTTAACAGTTTGCATAGATTTAGCTTTATCGTCCATCTTTTTAAGAACTTCTTTAGCCTTGTTGCTAAACAGGCGGTCCTGATTTAAGGGAGCATCCAACAATTTAGCTTTAACATGATCAGGCAAGGATTGCTCCTTTAGCCAAGCATGCCTTCTGAGCACAGACCCAGTAACAGCAGCCCTGTAAGAGGGCTCTAATGAATCAAAACCACATTGCAAAGTTAGGTTTTCCAACTTGTTCAGCAGAATGCATTAAATCCTGTAATTCTTTATTTTCCACACAGTCAGGAATCAACATCATTTTCTGTTTAAGCAATCCAATAACATGTTGCTGATACTTTAACATATGAAACTGTCAGTTTAAAGTCCTAATGGCCAAGGTTGCAGAAGTGTAAACCTTCTTACCCCATCTATCCAGCACCCTGGAGTCTCTATCAGAAAGGGTAGGATTTTTAGCAGTAGAAGCCTTAATGCCCTTGGGCCCCTGTGAAGTAGTCTCTGGATCCGCAAAAGGATTTTTAAAAAGGAACTTGTGTGACTCAGGGACCCTGTAGTATCGGTCAGGTTTTCCAGGAGCAGGAGGCAAGGAATCAGGGGCCAAACAATATTCCGAAAAAGCATCACCAACAATGTCTAGTACAGAAAGCTAAAGACCTATGCTGAGGTGGAGTAAGAAATCCCTAAGCCTCTTTTTTGAATCAGAAAAATCCTGGCTTTCCCAGTGGAAATGCTCCCTTAGAGTACGCAAGTTTTCCCCAAAAGAAAAATCCTCTGGAGGGGAAGCAGAGGGAATGGAGTCTTCTGCATCAGAATCCTCATAAGTAGATAAGGGCAAATCCAGATCATCAGAAGAATCAGAAAAAACAGAACCCTGGTCAGAAGATTCATTAAAAACTTCAGTCCTAGGCCTCTTAGAAGTGGGGGGGGGGGGGGGTTGGCTACCCCTGATTAGAGTTATTAAATCTTCAGCCATTCTTATCATTTGTTTTTTAGGAATAGAGGCCTGAGCATGTGGCCTGGGCGTCGTTTTTTTAGGCATGGTTCGAGATTTAGGCCTAAGTGAAGGAGGCGTCAGTTTAATATGCAAGTCCGTAGGCCTGAATACACCCTCAGAAGCCGGTGCCTGCACAGCGGCTCCGAATCCATCCAAGGTAGAGACATCCGCGGGTTCCATAGGTGAAGCATCTCACAGCATACCGGACTCCGAATGGGTCTCAGCAGAGGCCTGCGAATCAGACGTAGCAGGTATCAGGGCTGCGAAAGCGCCTCACTGAGTACCGGCGAACTGGCAACTGGCTTAGGGGAAGCATCGTCAGCAGTTTTGGACCTTGGCGGCCTGTCTCTGTCTTTATTTTTGCATTTTTTCGGAATCCCGGTAGTTGGATGGCTAACCGACGACATTTCTGGATAATTAAACCAAGAACCGAAATATTTAGAGGCGAAAATATACCGACGATGGACAGTGCGCTGATTAAATAAAGCACAAAACCGACAGCAAGGTACATCGTGGTCAGGGCCTAGGCAAGGAATACAGTACGAATGAAAATCTTTTTGAGGTATTTGCTTTCCACAAGTAATGCAATTATTGACTTTTACTGACATCAGTAAGGAGCAAGAAAAATTTTCCCCAACGGGGTACTTAGCTTTAGTTGAAGACTTCAGTTCTGAAACTCGAAAACGAAAATTTCAGGAGTCGGCCGACCGGCACTTGCAAACTGCTTCTACTTCGGGCACCGCACGGCAAGAAAGACTGATGTAATGGCGTCGGCTGCATGTTTTATACCCCTGATGACCTGATGTCATGTAAGAAGGGACACGAACCGACGCAGGACCAAAGACTTTGTTAATCAGGCCTACTGAGGGCTACCTGCAAGCAGATAACCCAAATGTAATGACTGCAACAGTGAAACACGAAGAACATCTTTGTGTGCCGAGATGATTTGTTTAGATTGCTGAGATCCAAAACTGGTCTCTAGTCCCCACTTTTCTTTGGCACTAAAAAGAAAATCTTGAGTTAAGTTCCAGATTCTATCTGGTCTGGTGGGACATCTTGGATGACTCTTTTTAGCAGCTTTTGTATTTCTAGTCCTGCTGCTTTACTCTGACTGGGTAGAACACTGGGGCATTTGCAATCAGGTGGTGGTGGTAGGGAAAGGGAATTTTACAACTTCTGGAAATAATTCTTTGTAACCATGTATCTTTTGTAAGGTCTAGCCAGGCTCTCTGGTGCAGGAATAAATGACCCCTGACCGCCTTCAGAGGTGGACAATTGGGCCTCCTTTCAAGAGCACTGTTATGGTCTGTCGCAGAAAGAATCTCTGGACCCCTGGTTCTGCAGGCCTCCTCTGCCTCGTGTGCGGCATCTTCCATTCGAGTTCAATCCTCTGCCCCTGGAGAAACCATCTCCACATGGATCCTGGAAAGGACCCTGGGGACTTCCTAAACAACATTTTCTGACCTCCTCATTGATTCCTGAAAAAGATCCTGCCTGTAAGGAGTTGAAATATGTACACCCACTGCAGAGAGCGTCTTTCCATCTTGTTCACACCTGCAGTGTGTCTCCTTAACTTCAGAGCTTCCGTCAAAAGCAGCAATGCCAAAAGAAGACTTGAAGGGCTCAGCAAAGTCACATAAGCACATACAGGCATGCCTCTTAATGGAAATGCCTGAGCCTGCCAACCTTGAGATACCTTCAGCCACATGGGAGATGAGCCTCATGGATGATTTAGTGATCGATTGAAGGGTAGTCAACTGCGAGGTCACAGAAGACTGAGCCTCAGGAGTACTGGTCCCTGACTGGGAGTTTGAAAGTTCTTTAATCAGATCCCTCTGTAATTTCGTGAAGTGTGCCAAATAATTCAGCGATCTGAGTGCAAATGTCCCTGAAGTGTATACATACTTCCCAAATCTGTGCAACACCCTAGACTCCCTGTTAAGGGGATGGACAGAAGAAAGTACAGTTTTGTACCTACCATAAATGTAGATGTTCGAGTGCTAATACAGCTGCAGTAATCACATATGGGTTTTCTGCCGTCAGGCGGTCCCTCGGTCGGCCGAATTCCAAAGTCTTGGTCTGGCGTCTGTTGTCGTCGCTTTCTCTTCTGACGTCAGTGAGGCCAGAGTATATAAGACACAGCCGACGCCATGTTCTCCAGTCTTTCTTGCCCCAGATGTCAGGTGCCCCCAAAAGGAAGGCAATACATAAATTATGCTTATAAGAATATACAAGCAATGCAAAATAATCCAAAGTCAGTAGTTGCAAGCAAATAAACCATAGAAGGATAACCCAGTGAGGTTGTATGAAGAGGTAGTTAGGCCCCATGCCTTTACCAAGTGGGGAAGGAGGGAGGGAAACCTGTACTGCAGCTGTATTAGCACTCGAACATCTACATTTATGGTAGGTACAAAACTGTACTATGTTCATCGTGCATACAGCTGCAGTAATCACATATGGGTAGAGTCCCAAAGCTACGCACAGGGTGGTAGGTACTAAGAGGAACTGGGTTGAGCCAGAATGCCCTGCAAAACAGCAGTGGCACAGCCTGCTCTTGTTCTGGAATATAAAGGCAGGTGGTAGTGTTTTGTGAAGGTATGTACAGAACTCAAAGTGGCTGCCTCCAAAATATCTTTGGTAGGAACCCCTCTGAGGAAGGCTGTAGAGGTAGCTGTGGCCCTGGTGGAGTGTGATCTGATACCTGTAGGAACAGATTTCCCATGATAGGAATAACAAAACCGTATGCAGTGGCCTATCCACTTTGAAATAGTCTGCTTGGAAACTGGCTTCCCTTGAGCCCCTACAGCATAGGACACAAAGAGTTGTTCTGATTTCCTGAAGGACTTTGTTCTGTCCAAATAGTAATGTAGCTGCCTATGGATGTCTAAAGAATGTAGCAGCCTTTCCCCTTTGTTTTGAGGATTGGGATAAAAGGTAGGAAAGGTGTATGGCTTGATTTAAAGTTACCCTGGATACCACTTTAGGCATAAATGATGGGTTGGTACGAAGGGAAACCCTGTCCTGATGAAAAATGAGAAAGGGCTGCACTGCCATGAGGGCCTGTAACTCCGAAACTCTACGAGCTGAAGTGATAGCCAGAAGGAAGGCAGTTTTCCAGGACAAATATTGCAAATCTGTTGAGGCAGCTGGTTCAAAAGGAGGCAATGTTAATTTTTCTAGTATGTAATTAAGATCCCAAGCTGGTATTGGTTGTTTCCTTGGTGGTCTTATATTCTTAGCCCCTCTGAGGAACTGTCGTAAGAGTGGGTGAGAAAATAAAGGAGGATCCGTGTTGAATTCTGCAGAAATGGCTGAGGCATGGATTTTTATGGAAGAAAATGAAAGTCCACTGTTCAGTAGCTCAGCTAGATACTGTAATACCAGAGGCAAGTTCAGTTTACTAGGGTCCTGGCCTTTTTTCTCATTCCATGAGCAAAACCGCTTCCATTTTGCGGAGTAAGTTTTTCTAGTAGATGGCCTTCTGGCCTCCAAAATGACATCCTGCACCTCCTTGGAGAGCAGGGTCTGTTGTGGTGTTAAGGAATTTTCCATGCTGCGAGATTGAGTGTTTTCAGCTGACTGTGAAGAGTTTTGTAGCTGTGCTGAGTCATCAGCAGAAGAGGCATTACAGGCAGGGACCAGGGAGGAGTATGTGTTAGGCTCCTCAGCAGTGGGTACCAGTGTTGCCTTGGCCAATCTGGAGCAATCAGTATCATCTTCGGTCTGTCTGCTCTTGCTTGCAAAAGTACCTTGGGCAGAAGAGGCAGAGGTGGGAATGCGTAAACTGACCATGCTGTCCAACTGAATGAAAGGGCGTCCACTCTCCAGGCCTTTGGATGGAAGATCCTCGAACAAAATTTTTCCAATTGATGATTCCTGTGGGAGGCAAAAAGATCTATGTCTGGCCTCCCCCACACTTGGGTTATTTCTGTAAACACCTGAGGATGTAACTTCCATTCGTATGGATCTGTCATATTTCTGCTTAATTTGTCTGCCAGCGTGTTTTCCAATCCTGGCAGGTACTGTGCTTGAAGTTCGAATTGCCATTCCAGAGCCAAGTTCCGAAGAGTCATGGCTAGTCTGCACAAGGGGTATGAATGTGTTCCTCCTTGTTTGTTTATGTACCACATTACTGTGGTGTTGTCTGTTCTTATCAGTAATTGTCCTGGATGCAGGAAGTCCTTGAAAGCTGTAATTGCATTTATTACTGCTAGCATTTCTTTTTGATTGATGTGAAGGTGCTTTTCCTTTTGGGACCATTTGCCCTGGATGCACCTGTCCATCATGTGAGCCCCCCAGGCGTAATCTGAGGCGTCTGTTGTGATAACTTGCTTTGCTTGAGGCTTGCAGAATGGGAGGCCTGTGTTTGCTTGACATGCTTGGGCCCACCATAGAAATTCCTTTTGCAAACATGGGATTATTGGTATTATTGTTTCCAAACTGTGACTGTGTTGAGACCATAGTTTTTGTAGGTACCATTGAAGTTTCCTCATATGCAGCTTTGCACATGGGATTAAAAGAATGCAAGATGCCATGAATCCCAGAGCCTGCAGGATTTTCCTTGCAGTAAGCCTGGTACTTTTTGCTAGTATTTTGAAGTACTGAGACAGTTGCCCCTGTTTTTCTGGCATATGATAGGCCATCTGGGTGTTTGTGTCCAAGTTGGCACCCAGGAAAGTTATTTTCTGAGATGGTGTTAGCCTTGATTTCTCTTTGTTGATTGTGTATCCCAGAGAATGCAGTAACCGTGTCACATATGCCAGATGTTCCAGAAGTATGTGTTTGCTGTCCGCTTGGATCAGGCAATCGTCCAAATAAGGGTAAATTTGTATCCCTTGAAGTCTGCAGTAGGCAATCACTGATGCCAGGCACTTTGTGAATACTCTGGGCGCAGTAGATAAGCCAAAGGGCAATGCAGAGAATTGATAGTGGATTGAACCTGCAAGAAATCTGAGGTATCTTCTGCAGCTTTGTCTGATTGGGACATGCAGGTATGCCTCCTTGAGGTCCAATGTTACCAGCCAAAACTCCTTGCCCAGCATGGGAAGAAGTTGCTGTAATGTGAGCATCTTGAATTTTGGTACGAGTAGAAATGTGTTTAGGATGGATAAGTCCAAAATGGGTCTCCAGTCGGTTCCTTTCCTTGGTACCAGAAAAAGTCTTGAATAAAAACCTTGACCTTGTTCGTGAGTAGGTACCTCTTGAATAGCTCTCATTCTTATGAGCTTTGAAATTTGTAGTTGTGCCTCTGCCCTTTGATTCTGTGGCAGGTTTGGCATGCCTCTCATTTTTGGAAGAGTGTGAAAATGAAATTTGTAGCCTCTGTTTATAATGTCCAGGATCCATTTGTCTGTTGTGACAATATGCCAACTGCCTGCAAATAATGCTAGCTTTCCTCCCAAAGGTGCTGCCAGCTGAGACGTGCTTGGCATGGAAATGAGGGAGTCATTGGGTTTGTTTCCTGTATTGTTGTGCACTGTCCTCGCCACCTCTTGGTGCTGGAGTTTGCCATTGTCATCCTCTATATGATCCTTGTGATTGCCCTCTGCCCCTTGTGCGTCTGTATCTACCTCTTTGGGGCTTGTCAGTGGCTGGAAAGGACCAGTTTTTTGAAGGCCAATTTCTGCTAAAACGTGGTGGTTGGACCTGTAAAAAGGCTTTGACAGTTTGCATAGATTTGGCTTTTTCTTCCATTTTCCGCAGTATCTCCTCAGCATTAGTACCAAACAGCACATCCTTTTGTAAAGGAGCATCTAGAAGTTTAGCTTTCACATGATCAGGCAAGTTTTGTTCTCTAAGCCAGGCATGTCTGCGAATGACTGATCCTGTAGCAGCTCTACTTGAAGCCTCTAGGGCATCATAACCACATTGTAAAGTGTGTTTACCCACTTGCTCTGCACTATGCATCATATCCTGTAACTCCTTTAAATCTGGTTGTTCAGGTTGAGATATTTTATTCCTTAATTGTGATAACAGAAACTGTTGATATTTAAGCATATGAAACTGACAATTTAAGGCCCTCATGGCTAGGGTGGCCGAGGTATATACCTTTTTACCCCACCTTTCTAAAGATCTTGACTCCTTTCTGCAGGAAGTGGATTCTTGGCAGTGGAGGCCTTCAATCCCTTGGGGCCTTGTGAAATGGTTTCAGGGTCAGCATTATGGCTTTTGAAGAGAAATTGGTGAGAGTTGGGTACTCTGTAATACCTATCAGGCTTGACTGGTGCAGGAGGCAGAGAATCCGGGTTAAGGCAAGCCTCCGAATAAACATCATCAAGTACGTCCAAAACAGGGGGTATCGCCAGAGGTCTGTGTTGAGGTAACAAAAGAAATTCCCTAAGTCTTTTCTTGGAATCTGAAAAGTCTTGGCCTTCCCAATGGAAGTGTTCCCTCACGGTGTGTAAGGTTTCCCCAAAGGAAAAATCCTCAGGAGGGGATACAGAAGGGATGGACTGCTCTGCATCCGAATCCTCAAAAGGGGAGTAAGAGTGTTCCTCTGCATCAGAATGCTCTGATAAAATGGATCCCTGATCAGAAGAGGGAGAATCTTCCTCCACTCTGGGTCTCTTGTCTGGAGGGGGTTGAGAACCTCTGATAAGAGTAATTAAATCCTCAGCCATTTTAAGCATCTGTTTCTTAGGCATGGGACCTGGAGATGGGCCCTGTGCAACAGGCCTCTTGGGATGCCTGGCTGCTTTGGATTTGCTAAAGGCCTTAATAGAAAAAGAAGATGAGGGTCTAAAGACACCATGGGTGGAGGTGGACCTGTCCACATTATAGGTTCATAGGTTCATAGGTTCATACTAGGCTATCTGCCCGAGGGCATTTACAAGCCTAGCCCATCGTTTTGTGGCTTAGGCCACCCCTTTAGTATACCCATTATTTTTCTGTGCCTCTGTCGAGCAGTGACACTGAGGTAATCCCTGGGGTATATCTGCGATCTCCCATCCATTGGTCAAGATTTCTCTTGAACAAGGCCAGCGAGGTGCTCTGCCTCACATGTACCGGGATTTTGTTCCACAGCATAGGGAGTCTTTGGGTGATGAATCTATCCCTCCAGCACGTCCTATTAATAGCCGTGTCAAGGTTTAAGTCTCCCGCCCTTGTGGCTCTGATGGATCTAGATTTTTTGAGGTGAAGCATATTCATCAAATCTGGGTTTGACATGGCCTTGTATGTTAGGCAAAGGTCACCTCTGAGCAAGCGATGGCGACTGAATAGAGCTGGAGTTCTTTCAGTCGGGCAGCATAGGACAGATTTTGAGACCCTTTATCCTTTTGGTGAGGAACTTTTGTGGCCTCTCCAGCTGCTGCAAGTGTCGGGTCAGATACATTCGAATGGGGCATTGTACTCAATCATTGGTCTGATGAGTGATGAGTAAAGGGAGACTATGACCTCCCTTGATCTAGATGAGAATCCTTCATGATAAGGTGGGCAATGTAGAAGGTCTTCCTAACTACTTTAGCTACATGGGTGTCGAATGACAGACTACTATCAACCTGGGTCCCCAGGTCCCTGATAACTTCTTCTGTGCTCAGTGGATTGCCACCTATTTGGTAGCTAGGGTAACCTTGTTTTCCCGAAGGGTATGACTATGCATTTTTGGCATTTAACTTTAGGCGTGGCTCTGGCACCAGTTATCCGTTTCTGTGAGACCCTTCTGAAGGATATCTGTGTCAGATGTGTTTCTACTATGGCAGTTTGCAGTCATCTGCAAACTTTGTCAGCCATAACCCTCCTGTGTTTGCTTGTACTGAAAAGTAGATGCCAAACAAGAGTGGGCCCAGGACTGAGCCCTGTGGGACACCACTTGTGACAGGCTTTGAGTCTGACATGGCGCCAGCAGCTCTGACCCTGTGGGTTCTGTCACTCAGCCAGTTTGCAACCCATCTTGTGATGTATGGGTTGACATTTAAGCTGATGAGTTTTTCAATGATACCGAATGGGGTATTGTATCAAGGCCTTAGCCAGATCGAGGTAGGCTGTATGGACTGCCTTTCCTCATCAATGGCTTTGGTGACTGTTTCAAAAAGTCAACCAAGTTTAAAAGGCATGATCTGCCTTTGACAAAGCCAAACTGGGTTGGATCCAAAGTCTGCAAATTCCCTATGTCTTTATTTATGAGGTCCATTATGATCCTCTCCATGGCTTTGCAGATAAGGCTTGTCAAGCTAATGGGCGGTAATTTCCAGGGTCGGTGGAGGCACCGCCTTTGTGAAGTGGTACCACAGTTGCAGTGCGCCACTCCTGGAGTGTATCCAGAGGTAAGACTTTGATTAAACAGCTGTCCTAGCTGTGGGTTTAATTCCTCATTGAGTTCATGGAGCACACAGCCGGGGACACCATCAGGTCCCATGGATGCTGTGTTTTTGCTTTGGAGAGAGCAGTTCTCACTTGGGCGCTGGAGATGTTTGGGGGCTGCAATCGTTTCGTATAGATATGTGTCCCTTTGGCCGCGAGGGGAGAAGTTTGCACTGAACCTGTCAGTCAGTATGTTGGCAATGTCTGTAGGATCAGTAATCTTCACATCATTTTGAACTAGCTCTGAGCATATCTGGGAGTTTCCTCCCAGGTTTCTAACATAGCTAAAGAAGGCCTTATGATTGTCTTTTGAGTCTTTAGCTATTTTTCTCTCGAAATTTGCTTTGGATGATTTTATGAGAGCTCTTAGTTTTTACTTATAGTGATCAAGGGTGTCTTACCTTTTAAGGATTTTGCTCTATCTTGTAGTAGCTTCCTCCTTTTGTTGTAGAGTTTGTTTATGGCTGGGGTCCACCAGACTGGATGCTTGCCTTTGGTACAAAGAGTCTTTGTTTTGCTTGGGATTGCCTTATCCATGCAGTCCTGCAGGTGCTGGTAGAAGGCATTTGTAAGTGATTCAGCGGCTTGAGTACTGTTTTCCGCCGCTCGGGGCCTTAAAGGAGACCACACTAGTCTTTAGAAGTGTGAAGTCGGCTTTTGAGAAGTTCTTTACTGTGGTCTTTTTGTTTCAGGTGGGGGTGGGATGAGGACCTCCAGCGAGATTAGTTTGTGGTCTGATCTCACCAGTGAGGGGTACACCTCCGGTGTTGAACATTGTGCTCCCATGTTCGTGATGATGAGATCAAGTATGTTATCTCCTCTTGTGGGGATGGTGACTAGTTGTTCCATGGCATTTGAGTTTATGAATTCCAGGAACTTTTGGGCTAGGGTGTTTGGGCTTGAGTAGTGTTCCCAGTCTATATTAGGGTAATTGAAGTCACCTAGTATGATGGTGTTTGGTGATACATTTATCCCCTCTAGTGTTTTCAGGAAGGCCATGTGAGGTTCCTGAGTTTGTGAGGGTGGCCTGTAACATGCTACAATTTGCAGAGCAGTCTTGCCTATGGTTAATTGCACCTGGATGGTCTCCGATGCATCGTGCGTTGCCACCAGTCTTGAGGTGTGGGTGTCCTTGATGAATATGGATATCTCAACTCCTTTCTTGGTATTGTCCAGATTTTGGGGCCGGAACACATGATATGAGGTAAAACCTGATAGCGCCGGGGTGCTCTCAGGAGCCTTGAACCAGGTTTCTGTCACAGCACAGACATCGATGTTCTCCATACTGAGAAGGGCCTCGAGTGCGTGCATTTTGAGATTTAGACTTCTGGCATTGAGCAGCATTACCCTTAGTTTTTCCTTTTTGTGTTCTAGGGTGGTAGGTTTAGAATTTGAGCCTTGCCTAAAAAAGGCACTATGGGGGTGGCAAGAGCCTTTGCCAATATCCGGAATCCCAGGGGTGACAGGTGCAAGCCGTCCCTTGCGAAGCAGCGTGGCTTGTCCAGCATGTCATCCCATTAGTAGCCTCAACATTAGCAAAGGCTTCGGTGGTTGTAGTCTGGGAAAGGGCCAGGGTCCCAGCGGTCTCGGGTACAGAGGACACCACCAAAGGAGTGTCGTCGGTAGTCAGGGACTGCAAAGGCGTCTCGCTGAGAACCGGACCACGTGTAGCCTGTTTTGGCGTGGTGTCGGCGGGGACCGCGGGCCTCGCGTGTCGGTCCTTTTCCTTGCATTTTTTGGACAAAACGGTAGTCGGAGTGTCCGACGACATTTTATAATCAAAAGCTTTACCAAAATAGTGTTGGGCGAACTCCGCCCGACGCTTAATAGTGCGTTTATTGAAGGTAGCGCAAAAGCGACAGCCCGAGACATCGTGGTCTGGGCCTAAACAAGGTATGCAGAGGGAATGGAAATCCTTATGCGGTATTTGCTTCCCACAAGAAATACAATTATTAACTTTTTCTGACATCGGTCTGAGGCAAGAAAAGTTTCAACGGGTACTTAGCTTTAATGAAGACTTGGTTTCCAAAATTTTCGTAATTCAGGAGCTGGCCGACCGGCACTTGCGAACTGCTTCTGCTCGGGCACCGCGGCAAAAAGACTGGAGAACATGGCGTCGGCTGTGTCTTGTATACTCTGGCCTCACTGACGTCAGAAGAGAAAGCGACGACAACCGACGCCGGACCAAGACTTTGGAATTCGGCCGACCGAGGGACCGCCTGACGGCAGAAAACCCATATGTGATTACTGCAGCTGTATGCACGATGAACATCTCTGCTCCACGAGTTCTTTCTTGGTGGCCACAGCCATGGCATCTACGTGAAGTCCCTTGCTCCAAAATTCCTTTCCTGCAGGTGGTGCCAATATCTGGCCTGGTCTCTTGGGAATTAGCTCAACTGTATCTAGTTCCTTCCATGCCCGCCTAGAAATCAAGTCAATGAGCTCATCAGCAGGCACAGTCACCCAGGAGGTAGATGAGCCAGACCTAAAGGCCTCCAGGAATACAGATTCCTCTTTGGAAGAGTTATTGGTGGATCAACCACCCCATCTGCTTCAGGATCTCTAGGATGACTCCAAATGAGATGTCTTTGGATGGAGGTCTAGGGAATCCTTCCCCATTATCTAAATCTGTATCTTCGGTGACGGACTCCTGAGGTGAGTTCAACTGCCTCCTCTTGCACTTCCTCTTCCTAGGGATTTCTTCAGTGGGGTGTTCCAGAGAAGTATCTGAAGAAATAGTAATACCCTGCTGGGTAACACAGACACTGAGCTGGCAGTTCCTGTGAAGTGGAATGATGGGGCTCAAGACACAGAGACATACGGGAATCAAAGGGGAGATCCAAGGAGGGGAGAACCATCCATCCTGCAGAAGCAGAGAACACTCTCTCCACCGACTCAAAGGCAGAATGCTCCGAGGAGAAGGAAGTCGATGCATCTGAGAAGTCAAGCTTCCGACTCATTGGCTCCCCCTATTCTGAAGGCAGTCTACCAGAGGCAGAGGTCAGAGCTGAGCTATCCAATGCTCTGAGGGGTAGAGATGGCTCCAAAAAAATTGCAGTCGACT
This sequence comes from Protopterus annectens, assembly GCF_019279795.1. Lineage (NCBI taxonomy): Eukaryota > Metazoa > Chordata > Ceratodontiformes > Protopteridae > Protopterus > Protopterus annectens. Next base: position 492,023,269 of record NC_056750.1, on the reverse strand, counting down.
AATGCCTCAGATCCCACAGGGATGCTTCAACTCCATGAGTTGTCCGGATCCAAAACCGTCTGAGCCAGTACACTCATCGAAAGCCTGAGATCCAAAGATACTATGATCTTTGGATCTGATCTAGATGATTCCAGAAGACTCAGATCCAAGGGCAGCAAAATGATAGGTTGGCTCAGAGAAGGATTTCAGATCAGTGGTGTAGTACCACAAAGGGCTTGCTGACCTGTATGGGTGGGAGCCAGAAGAACTCCCATCTGCACCGAGAGAAACTTCCTCATCATTCTATCCACATCAGCCTCAGTCAGGCTTCTGGAAGACCAAGATGATACCACTGATGGTGATCTAGAGTGCCGTCAGGACTCCAGGAAAATGGAAGGTACCTGAGATGGTACTGGATCTATAAAGGGAGAATAGGACATTCTTGGTAATGGCTTCAGATACGAGAGACTGGGATCCAAGGAAGGTGTTTTACTATCTGACACTAGTTGGGTAGGAGCTGTCTTCAGATCAGTCTTCTTGTGCTTTTTTCTTGGTGGTTCCATGGTCAGATCAGACGAGGGAGTCGAGGATCCAGAAGGACCAGAAGACTTAGCAGATGGCTCCTTGAGTTTTAGTTTAGGGGGCTGAGCCCCAGATACAGCTTCTGAAAAAGAAAAAGGTAATAGCCCTTTCAAAATACGTTTGTTCTTTCTATCTGCGATAGCACACAGATTGAAAGCTTTATAGATTTTACAACCAACTTGCAGGTGTTGTGGGCCTAGGCAGTACAAGCATAAGGCATGCGCATCAAAAAGCGGCAATTTGTGTCCACATTCCTTATACTTTTTTAATACAGATGGACCCTTTTCAGCCATATCTTATAACAAAGTAAAATGATAAGCAATAAGGAAACCTCACAGCAACCACATCCAAAAGCAAAAGCGGCAAACGATATCTGAGGTCTGTTAGTTATAGGGCATTACGGGTAAGGGAGGAAGAGTTTGCTACTGGCCATGAGCTAAAATAATGGCCAAATTGGATCCAAGGGTCAGATCCAAACTCAACCGTTGAGGAATGAATGACAATTGACAATATCAGATAATGAGTTAATATCCAAAGCATTGCAGTGTACAAGGAGTAATTCAAGCTTTGTTAATATAAAGCGAGAGCCACTAATTTTAAAAGAACAAGATAAGAGTGGAGGGGAGTAGGCACTCAATATTCTGGCTCTAGCGAATAAAGTAGAATAGGCAATAAATTTAAAAAGCTGAAGAGGAGTGACTTCATAAAATGACCATTTTGTGCTTACTGACAATAACCAATGAAAGAGGAGAGGGAAGGAAGACGTGGTCAAATTAACATAAGGGGCAGACAAACAGAGAGACAGAGTTTAAAAACAACAGCAAAAGGGTGGAAAAAAATGTAATTACTCTAACTCACAAGACACGCATGATATAAATGTATCCAATCCCCTTTTGTTATTACTACTACACTCCATCTCTACAAAAAAATAATGTGCCCATATTCTGATTCTCAGATGATTCCTTTGCATTTCTACACTAAATTTGATCTGTTTAAACACCATTCTTTCAATCCTAAGAAGTCTCTTCAAACATTTTCTTTCCATTTAAACTGGTTCTTTATATCTTACATAGTACGCATCTTTGCAACAATGGTATATCATTATTTTCTGAAGTTTAACGATTAAGCAGGACTTCAACAAAGAGTTTAAAGCAGATAATGAATGAGGTGGAGGCCTCTCATCGGGGAATGTTAGTGATGACAGGGGATTAGAATTTTGTAACAAATGCCCTAGATGCAACAATTGGCCCAAGGTGTGGCTATATGCAATGGCAGGGAGCTTATTTGAATAAGTACATGCAAATGTGGGGATGCAGGACTTGGGAACACTAACTAGTGAACATTTTAGTTTCTACTGTAGGCAGTATGGGACCTGAGCCAGACTAGGCAGATGCTTCACAACGAAGAAGCACAGGAGCTTAATTGGCAATTTCCAAACATAGCCAATGATAATACTGGATCATGTTCCCATATTTTTTAAGCTAAAGAAGCAAAACAATATATGTAAGAAAAGCACGGGCATTTCCCAGCTTATTTATTGAGATGGTATGCGTTTGAAGAATGGTGGATACCTACAATAGAGTCCTAGAAAAAAATAGGAAAGGAAGGGAAAGAAAATGTTGCTGTGAGTTGTGATAGGTGCAAGGAAAAAACAAGACTGCTGCCATGGTAAAAAAAAAAAAAAAAAAAAAAAAGAAATATGGAAAAGGAGTAAATGCAGACATTTAGAGAATCTGAAAAATCAAAGACATAAAGGAACAGATGAATGAGGAGGGAGTGGAGAGAAATGAACAATTTAGAAAAGCTAGGAAAGATCTAAGGGATTACTTAAACATGATAAATGAGTAAAAGGCCAGAGCACTGAAGCTCATTTTTTGACAAGCCAATTAAAAGGATGATAGTTAAGATAAGAAATTTGGAGACGGGGTTAATAGAGAAAGACCAAGATAAGATTCTTCAGCTGATTCAAACATATTATGGGAAGTTGTATGGCCCAGACAGAGATGCAGAGAAAAGATGGTCTAAAATGAACAGATACCTGGGAAACCTGAATCTACCTATGCTAAAAGAGGAGCAAAGGGGCCGTTTAGAAAGTATGATACAAGGGGAAGAGATAGTAGATGCTATTCACTCCCAGATGACAAGGAAAACACCAGTGTATGGTGGATCCCGAATGAGGACTGGAAGATAAAAAGAGGGAGATAGTTAGCATCTTGTTAAAGCTCTTTAATTCTGTGACAGAGGGTAGTAGTAAGCCAGAATCCTGGAACATGAACATTATGGTACTAATACCCAAAGAGGGAAAGGACACAACTGACATTAGGCCATATATGCCAAATTCCATTTTGACTCATGACTACAAGGTCTTCATGACCATTACGGCTAAAAGGCAATGTTATTATCAAACCTAGTAAGCCTAGATGGTTTACTATTAGATTTTTGAAGCGAACTCTGTCGACTGTACTGTTGTCAAACACGGAGGTTCGAAAATGGTAATATCGAACACCAAAAGCCAACCTAGGAAGGGTTTTAACATGGGTCGAGATAGGTGTTAAGTGTTATTGCTGAACTACAAACCTCTCCCCTATCTCGACCCATGTTAAAACCCGTTCTTAGTTTGGCTTTTGGTGTTCGATATTACCGTTTTTGAACTTCCGTGTTCGACAACAGTCCAGTCAACGGAGTTTGCTTTGAAAATATAATAGTAAACCGCCTAGATTAATGTGGATTCATTAAGGGGAGACAAACTTTTGATAACATACTGAAGATGACCCTTGTGATACAAAAAAAAGGCAGAAGCTAACAAGAAGCCACTGATGATGACTGGCTAAGATGTGAAAAAGGCTTTCGTTAGGGTAACCTGGACTTATCTTAGAGAAACACTGAAGGCTTTTGGATTTCTGGAAGGATAGTTTTTATTAATTTTAAGCATATATCATGCTGTCTCAGCTAAAATCCAAAGAATTCTTCTCAATGCAGTGAAAATAGGCAGGGGAACTTTCCATTTTCCTCTTTGCTATTTGCACTGTACCTAGAACCCTTGGCCACCAAAATGAAACAATAAGAAATGAGGGGTTATGAATGAGAACTAACAGAAGAACAAACAGCCCTGTTTGCTGGTGATGATATTCTGTACTCAAACGGATTCCAGGAAAGACTAAGAGGGGTTTATTTCATATGCTGAGGAGGTACGGGAACTTGATGGGGTATAAAATAAAAGAAGATAAGACAAAGGCAAAAGTGCTAAATTATACCCCAACGACACAGCAAACGGAGATCTGGCTGTGAAAGACAGCAAGAGCTGCAGTGGAATTAATGTGAGTGGAAATGAGGTATAAGATTATAGCTGAGTTAAGGTAATGCACCTTATTTCCATGGATTTAGATAAGATACAAGCCGTGAAAATGTTCTTAGTAGCCCCGGTCCTCTACACAGTACAGGCCTATTGTTATTCCCTGCCTCAGTAACTTTGGTGCAAACTCAGGGTGGAAGTGAAAGTATTTATATGGGGAGGAAAGAAAGAAAGAAAGAGTTAATGGGAGAGGCATTTATTACCAGTTGAGCGATGTGAACTAGGGGTACCTGATTCAAAGGAATATTACAAGGTAACACAACTGAAATTGAGGTATTTGGTCCAATATGGAACATATGGAGCTAAGTGGAAGCAAATGCTGGAAAGTTGGAATAGCAACAGGGAGTGGGAAATTAGGAAGAAGGATAATTTCAATACATATGTCCAGACATACTTAGCCAATGCAGCAAGTCAGGTGTTGAGGCACACTGATTCTCCTAATAGTTGAAAACTCTGAAGGCCTTCAAGTAACAGGCAGGCACCATCTGCGTTGCAGAAGAGAAGCAATCAGGAACCATGACTTTGGGACCAATTGACTAAAGGCAGCAAATTGCTGATGTTGTCTGAAGCTAAAGAAGGGTACAAATTGTGCTCAACAGGCTATTTGACACATGTAAGTTTGGCAGCTATTTATAAAGAGAAAATGAGGGGAAACTGGGGAAGAACAAGGAAACATGGGAGTTGCTGCAGCTCCTAAGCTGTGTCAGGTCAACATAGGTTCACAGGTTCATAGGACGATACTAGGCTATTGGCCCAGATGCCCTTATAAGCCTAGCCAAGAATTTTGCCCATGTTGCTGCAAAGTCAGCACCTGTTTCCCCTGTCCAGCAGGGACACACGTGGGATCCCAGAGGTGAATTTTCTGTTTCCCATCCAGTCATCCAGGTTCCTCTTAAAGAGTGCTAGCGAGGTACTCTGCTTGACATGGAGAGGGAGTCTATTCCACAGATGGGGGAGTGTTTGGGACACAAATCTATCCCACCAACAAGTTCTATTAATATCACAGACCAGGTTGAGGCCTTGCATGCATGTTGCGCGAGTAGAGTTTGACTTAGGGATATGCAGCAACTCTATCAAGGGTAGGTCCGAGATGGCCTTGTATGCCAAACACAGGTCACCTCTGAGCAGTCTGTATGAGACTGAGTAGACAGACAAGGCTTTTAGCCTATTTGTATAGGATAGGTGTTTGAGACCCTGGATTTTCCTGGTTAGGAACATCTGTGGTCTCTCCAGCTGCTGCATGTGCTTGGCAAGGTACATGCAAAAGGGGGCACTGTACTCAATAATGGGTCTGATAAGGGAGGACTACAGGAATGACCTCCTTGTTCCTGGATGAAATACCCTTACTTATGAGGGTGGCCATGTAGAAAGCCTTCTGTACAACAGAGGCAACGTGGTGGTCAAAAGTGTGGTTGCTATCAACCTGGGTGCCCAAGTCTCGCATGACGGACTGCGTGCTTAGTACATTGTTATTAATGTGATAATCAGTGGGGATACCATCTTCTCCAAAGGGGATAATGATGCATTTCTTGGCATTCAGTTTGAGGCCATGCTTCTGGCACCAGTCATTAGTTTGGGTAAGGCTCTCTTAGAGGACATTCACATCACTAGGGGAATTTAAGACAGCACCCAGCTTGCAGTCATCTGCAAACTTGGTCAGCCACAGACCACTGGTTTTGACTTGCACCTCAGAAAAGTATATCCCAAACAATAAAGGGCCCAAGACTGATCCTTGGGGTAAACCTCTCATTACGGGTCTACTACTACAGGTGACTTTCCCTATTTTGACTGAATGGGTTCCATCAGCAAGCCAGTTAGCTAGCCATCTGGTAACATACGGGTTGCTGCCTAGCTGGGAGAGTTTATCTATTATGCCCGAGTGGGGAACAGAGTTGAAGGCTTTGGCTAGGTCAAGGTAGGCATTGTGCACAGTCTTCCCCTTGTCCATGGCATTGGTGACTGTTTCAAAAAAGTTGACCAAGTTTAACAGGCATGATCTCCATTTTACAAAACCAAATTGTGTGGGGACAAGCATTTGGAAGTTACCAATGTCCTTTGTTTATAAGCGCCATGATAATGAGTTCCATGGCCTTGCAGATCAGGCTATTTAGGTTGATGGGCTTATAAATGCCTGGGTTGGTGGACACTCTACCTTTGTGTACAGGGATAACAGTGGCTGTCCTCCATTCGGCTAAGACGAAGCTGGTGCTCAGGCTTTGGTTGAATAGGGTGCTAATGGTGCTGAGAGCTCATGCCTATGTTCATGTAGGACGCAGCCAGGGATGTTGTCAGGTCCCATGGAGGATGTATTTTTTGCCTTTGAGAGGGCATTAAAGATGTGCTCCCAGGTGATGAGGGGAGGGGGGGCAGGTACTGTGGATCTCCTAGTTTACTGATGGGGGGGACAGGGGGTTGAAGTTTTCACTGAACCTGTCCGCCAGCAGGTTGGCTATATCTACGGCATTTGTGTATGTGGTGTTCTTGACCACCAGCGCAGAGCAGATTTGGATGTTACCTTTGAGAATGCGGACGTATGTGAAGAAGGCCTTGTGGTTGTCCTTAGTGGATGTGGCCAATCTGGACGAAGTTAGCCTTAGAGGATTTCGCCAGTGACCTTATTTGTTTGTTCAGACAAAGGAGAGATTGCTTCCAATTTGGCACCTGCTCTTTTTTGGTTCTGGACAGCAATTTTTTTTCCTTTTATTATAGAGTTTTTTTTATTGCTGCTGTCCACCAGACAGGTTTAATCTTCCTTGAGGAAGATGATTTGGTCCGGTCAAGTATTGCCGAGTCCATGCAGCTATGTAGGTGCTTATACAGTTTTTTGGTGTAGGCTTGGACATTAGTGCTAGTTCCAACTGAAGGGATGGCGGCGGTGAAGCTGCTTATACCTGCTCTGAGGAGATTGTAGTCAGCTTTGAAAAAAATTTTTTGATTGACGCTGGCAAGGGCCAGGTCAGGGGAGATGGTGACTTTGAAAGTGATCGCTTTATGGTCAGATTTTACCAAAGAGGATATGACACTGTAGGGGTGCTACAGTGGCTCCTCATGTTGGTTAGTACCAGGTCCAGGATATTTTCAGTTTTCATGGGAGTGCTAATCAGCTGATCCAATGCATTGGCATTGACGAAGTTGAGGAATCTCTGGGCGTTCATGTTTGGGCTAGAATAGGGCTTCAACTCTATGGTTGGGTAGTTAAAGTCGCCCATGATAAGGGTAAAGGGTTGAATCTTGATGTATTCAAATAAGTACATATAAGTGGAGTGGGCATACTGAGTCATGGTTGGTGGTCTGTAGCTAGCTATGATTTGAACAGGTGTTTTGTCAACAGTTAACTGTATTTGGAGTGTCTCCTGTGTGTTACCCTGTTTGATCAGCCTGGAGGTGTGTAGGTCTTTGATACACATTGAAATTCTACCTCCTTTGGCTTTGTAGCCCTCCATTTGGGGTCTGAAAGTATGGCAGGACGAGTAACCTGGTAAGGCTGGGGTGCTCGCCGCAGCTTTGAACCAGGTTTTAAGTGACTGCACAAATGTCAGCATCCGCCAGGTTGAGGAATGCTTGCAATGAGTGCAGTTTCATCCTAAGACTCCTGGCATTTAGCAACATAACCTTTAAGTTTCATTTAGAAGAATGTTTCACGTTGGTGATTTTGTCCTCATGACTTTGCCTAAGAAAGGCACTCTGGGGAGGCAAGAGCCTTTGCCAGAAGTCTGAAGCCCAGGGGAGACAGATGAAGGCCATCTCTAGCAAATCACCATAGTCTGTCAATCATGTCCTCCCCAGGCTGTCAAGTACTGGATCCCCTTGGAATGACACCAGAAACCAAGACAATTGTTAAAGTCAATCACTATCTGCTTGTATTTAGGCATCATTCTGGATGATGGTAAGATGTTGCTTAAGGCTAGGGACATACCTGCCTGGGACACACATTCAGTCAGCTCAATCAGGTCTCCCTTCATACAATCCAGAGAGGTACTTTTCAAGTCATTCACACAAAAATGGACTACGACAGTCATAACAGTACCTGTTGTTAAGAGACTTGAGTGCGTGCGTTATGTGGCAAATTCTAGCACCTCACAAGCAACTTACCTTGACTTTATTCTTGTCTAGCCTGGTGATGGCACATCCATGTGTCTCATGATAGAGTCTCCTATGATTAGTATGTTGGGTCTGTGGCTGGACCTTAGAGGCTGTGAGAGACAGGCATGTGAACTATGTGTGGTGCTTGGTGCTTTGGGTTGTGATGTGTGTCTGTTTTTGCCTCGGAGATCTCTCTCGTTTAGGTATGACTTTTGTGGAGAACCTCCACATATGAAGGAGTGTGTTGCACACGTGTGAGTGGTGTTAGAGGTGTGGTGTTTGTAGTGTTTGTGCAGACAACCTTCTCAGTGCCAGATGTACTGGCTTGTGACTCAAACAGCAAGGATTCTAGGTTCTTAATGTAATTGCATCTCTCACATATTGTGTTCCTAGGTGGTAGTAGTGGAGGGTTGTCCATGTACATGAGGAAGCTACTACACTGTCTCAGGATGCCAACATCAACCAGACTAGCAGGAGAAACCATAGGAAACTGTCCATCTATGGTTGTCAGAATCTGTGAAAGAGAGGTCAGGGACAGTCGAGTGGGTACTATCTGAGGAGAGTACCTATAGGTGTGAGTAGGACTGGATAAATTCAATACAGTAGCTGCAAGGGAGGGCCTTACTTACACAGGAGTGCTGATAAGGGAAAATGTAGCTGAGATACCTTGCAAAGGGTTAAAACAGTGCAGCTATGGTGCATGATGCTCAAACAAGCACAAACCTGTGCAAACATGGGGTTTAAATACCACAAAAATGAAAGTAAAACAGAAACACTGAAATTGACCAATCAACCCTTGTCCCTAAGCTCTTAGCTAAACACCCTATGCTAGAGCAGTTTCAACCCATTCGCTTACTCCCACTAAGTGCAAGCAGGCCCCAACCAACACAAGATGGCATAGCAGAAAACACAAGAATCACATAAACAGATCTGGATACAGCAAAACCTGTAACCAGACTATGCTAAAGATACTTAAACTCTGTTTAGGTCAATTTAACACAGGAGAACAGATACACACTTAAATATAAAGTAGCAAACAAGAGCAAACTGATTTAAATAAATTAGCCAATAAAAAGTTCAAAACTGAGCCCTGTTCCAGCAACCTTCAATCAGAAGAGTTCTAACGGCACACTCCTCCCACTAGGGTGCAGTGGAACTCTCTCCAACAAAAGATGGGCTGGTTTAATGCTCAAAACTATACACAGTTTATAAATGTTTATATTTTAAATGTTTATCTTTATATAAGTTATACAAACAGATCTAGATTCAGCAGGTCTGAATTTAATCTATGCTGCAAGTGCAACAATTTCAGAAAAAACTGTTCAAATAAGCAGGCACAATAAGCCTTCAACCGGCAATTTCCAGCTCAGAAGGGCACAAAAGTGTAGACCACAAACCTTCCTAATGTAAAACACCTGGGCTGAAGCCCAAGTGCTTAAAGCAAAAGGCTTAGAATAACAGTTACAATTTATTCTGGCTACTAGCAAAGCAGTAATAAATGCAGCAGAATACATGCAGTTGAATACTTTTAAGAACAAGCAGCAAAAGGAAAATAAGGTAATAACGTTGGAAGAAAACACAAATACAGTAAAAGCATCTGAATAAAGTGCAATTTTTTAGATTATGTGGGAAGGGAGAAAACAAGATAATTCAAGGTTGAGAAACTAAGGGGGTGGGCCTTCCCAAATTATCTCTCTGTACTCAGTAGAATGAGCTGATGAGATGGGACTGAGGGGAAGTGTCCAAAATAAGACTTATAGTAGGAGCAGGCAACTCAAAAGCCACCAAATTACAAGAATTGGGCAGGTGAGAGTGAAAAAAATGCAACCAGATATCATCAATATTCAGAAAGTACAGTTTTGTACCTACCATAAATGTAGATGTTCGAGTGTTCACACTGCTGCAGTCATCACACTTGGGTTATCCTGCCGTCAGGCGGTTCCACAGTCGGCCAGAGTTCCAAAGTCTTGGTCCGGCTTCGGTTGCTGTCGCTTCTTCCCTGACGTCAGTGCACCAGGGGTATACAAGAGGCATCCGACGCCATTTTCTTCAGTTTTTCTTGCCCCAGATCTCAGGTGCCCCCAAGTAGGTAGGCAATACATATTGCTAATAAAACATATAAAAGCAATAAAAGGAATACGTTCAGTTACAAGCAAATACACCACAAAGGTTGTACAGGATAGAAAGGTATAGAAAAGTTCAGCTAGGTCAGAGGGGATGGAGGGAGGGTAACCTGGACTGCAGCAGTGTGAACACTCTTTAGGTACAAAACTGTACTATGTTCATTGTGTTACACTGCTGCAGTCATCACACTTGGGTTGAATCCCAAAGCTAAGGATGGGCGGTGGAATTAAACAGGGTTTGGAGAAGCTAGTAGGCCCTGCAGAACTGCAGTGGCAAAGCCAGCTCTGGTTTTAGAGTATAGAGGCAAGTGATAGTGCTTGGTGAAAGTGTGCACTGAACTCCAAGTTGCAGCCTCCAAGATATCCTTTGTTGGTACCCCTCTGAGGAAGGCTGTTGATGTTGCTGTAGCCCTGGTGGAATGGGGCCTAATGTTACCAGGTACAGGTTTCCCATGGTGTGTGTAGCAGAAACAGATACAATGTCCTATCCATTTTGAAATGGTCTGTTTTGAGATGGCCTTTCCTTGCGATCCTGCAGCATAGGATACAAAGAGCTGGTCAGATTTTCTGAAAGCCTTAGTTTTATCCAAATAGTAATGTAATTGCCTGTGAATGTCCAAAGAGTGTAGGAGCCTTTCCCCTTTGTTCTGGGGGTTTGGATAAAAGGTGGGCAAATGAATGGTTTGGTTTAGGGCCACACTGGATACCACCTTTGGCATAAAGGAAGTGTTAGTTCGTAAAGCGACTCTGTCTTGATGAAAAATGATGAAAGGCTCCACTGCCATTAGGGCCTGTAGCTCTGAAACTCTTTGTGCTTAAGTTATTGCTAGCAGCAGGGCAGTTTTCCATGATAGAAACTGTAAATCAGCTGTAAAAGCTGGTTCAAAGGGCGGTAGTGTACGTTTTTCCAAAACAAAGTTGAGATCCCAAGTTGGTGTTGGTGCTCTCCGGGTCGGTCTTATGTTCTTAGCCCCTCTGAGTTACTGTCTTAGTAATGGATGTAAAAATATAGGAGGATCCATGTTGTATTGAGCTGAAATAGCTGAGGCGTGGATCCTAACAGATGAAAAGGAAAGTCCTTTGTGCAACATCTCAGTTAAATATTGTAGAATCTGAGGAATATTTGGGACAAGGGGATTTTGGCCTTTAGCCTGGTTCTAGGTGCAGAATCTTTTCCATTTGCCTGAATAGGCTTTCCTGGTGCTGGGCCTCCTGGCCTCCAGAATGACATCCATAACAGCTTTAGAGAGAAGTGTTGACTGGTTGTTTAGGTAATTTGCCATGCAGCCAGATTTAAAGTCTTGAGCTGGCTGTGTAGAATCTGATTGTTTTGCGGAGTGAGCAGGTGAGGAATTTGAGGTAAAATCCATGGTGGGCCTTGAGCCATGTTCCTTAGTATTGGATACCAGTGTTGGTGTGGCCAGTCTGGAGCAATGAGTATCATTTGTGGCCTCTCTAATCTGGCTTTCAGCAGCACCTTTGCCAGAAGAGGCAGTGGAGGAAAGGCATACACTGTTCATGTTTTCCAACTGAATGAGAGGGCGTCCACTTTCCAAGCTAGTGTGGTATGTCCTTGTGCAAAATTTCCATAGTTGGTAGTTTTGGGGGGAGGCAAACAGATCTATGTCTGGGCTCCCCCATTTTTGAGTTATCATTGCGAATACTTGTAGATCTAGTTTCCACTCATGAGGATCTATGATGCTTCTGCTTAGATCATCTGCCAGAGTGTTTTTCTTTCCTGGCAGGAATTGTGCTTGTAGTTGAACTTGGTAGGTCAGTGCTGTGTTCCACAAGGTCATTGCTTGCCTGCATAGGGGGTAGGAATATGTGCTCCCTTGCTTGTTTATGTACCACATCACTGTGGTGTTGTCCATCTTTATTAGGAGTTGTCCTGGATGTAGGAGGTCCTTGAAAGCTGTTAGGGCATTTTGTACAGCTAGCATCTCTTTTTGATTGATATGTAGATGCCTTTGATCTGCAGACCATTTGCCCTGAATACACTGTCCTACCATGTGTGCTCCCCAGGCATAATACGATGCATCTGTTATAGTTTGCCTGGCTGTGGATAAGGTAAAAAGCTGACCCTTGTTGAGGTGACATGCCTGAGCCCACCATAGAACCTCCTGTTGAAGGCAGGGAATGAGTGGTATTATTGTTTCCAAGCTGTGGCTGTGTTGAGTCCATACGCTTTTCAGGTACCATTGTAATTTCCTCATATTCAGTTTTGCATATGGTATTAGTAGTATGCAAGATGCCATGAATCCCAAGGCCTGCAGAATTTTTCTTGCAGGGAGTTGGGTCTTTGTTGCCATCATTTTGAAGTATTGAGTCAGTTGTCCTTGCTTGTCTGGCGTGAGATAAGCCATCTGGGCCGTTGTATTTAAGCTGGTACCCAGGAATATTATGTCTTGTGAGGGCACTAGTTTTGACTTCTTTTCGTTTACTGTGTACCCTAGGCAACTTAATAGGTTTTTGACAAACACCAGATGCTTTAAAAGAATGTCCTTGCTTTCTGCTTGAATAAGGCAGTCATCCAGGTATGGATATATTTGAATTCCTCTGTCTGCTGTATGCAATTACTGGTGCCAGGCATTTTGTGAAGACCATGGGCGCAGTAGATAAGCCAAAGGGCAGTGCAGAGAATTGGTAATGGGTTGAACCTGCTATAAATCGGAGGTATCTTCTGCAATTTTGTCTGATAGGGACATGCAGGTATGCCTCCTTGAGGTCCAATGTTACTAGCCAAGCCTTCTTGCCCAGCATGGGAAGAAGTTGCTGTAGTGTTAGCATCTTGAATTTGGGTACTTCCACATATGTGTTTAGAATTGAGAGGTCCAGAATGGGTCTCCAGGCTTTGTCCTTTCGGGGAACTAGAAAGAGTCTTGAGTAAAATCCTTGTCCTTGCTCCCGTGTAGAAACCTGTTGAATGGCTCTCATGTCCATGAGAGCTGTAATTTGTTTTTGAGCCTCTGCCATTGATTTGGTGGCACGTTTGGCATTCCTTTTATCCTTGGTAAAGTGTGAAAGTGGAATCTGTATCCTTGAGATACAATATTTAGGACCCATTTGTCTTTTGTGATGATGTGCCAGTTGTCTGCAAAAAGTGCTAGTTTTCCTCCCAAGGGAGCTGCCAAGAGGGATTTGCTTGGCAGTCTGAGGGGTAAGTCATTGTGTTTGTCTTCTGATAGTTTGAGACCTGTCGTCTCCTCCTTTCTGGGTTGTGGCACCCCATTGTCGAGGCTTGTAAGAGCCTTGTGACTGACCTCTGCCCCTTGGGCGTCTGTATTTGCCCCTCTGTGGTCTGTCAGAAGCTGGAAAGGACCAGTTTTTGGTTGGCCAATTTCTGCTGAAACGAGGGGTTGAACCTGTAAAAAATCCTTGACCGTCTGCATAGATTTTGCCTTATCCTCCATTTTCTTTAAAACCTCTTCTGCTTTTACACCAAATAAAACATCCTGCTGTAAAGGTGCATCCAATAACTTTGCTTTAACATGATCAGGTAAAGTTTGTTCTTTAACCAAGCATGCCTACGTATGACAGACCCTGTCACTGCTGCTCTACAAGAAGCTTCCAATGAATCAAATCCACATTGCAAAGTATGTTTTCCCACTTGTTCAGCTGCATGCAACAAATCTTGCATTTCCTTGTAATCCGGCTGCTCTGTATGTGTGATCATTTTTTGTTTTAATTGAGACATCAAATATTGTTGATATTTCAGCATGTGAAACTGGCAATTTAAGGCCCTCATAGCTAGAGTAGCTGAGGTATATACTTTCTTTCCCCATCTGTCTAGTGCTCTAGAATCCCTTTCAGATGGTACAGGATTTTTAGCAATAGAGGCCTTAACCCCTTTGGGACCCTGGGAAATGGTTTCTGGGTCAGCAACACTGCTTTTATATAGGAATTTGTGTGAGTCAGGGACTCTGTAGTATCTGTCTGGTTTGGCTGGTGCAGGAGGTAGTGAATCTGGGTTAAGGCTAGATTCTGAATAAGCATCATCCACAATGTCTAACACGGGTGGAATAGCAAGTGGTCTGTGCTGGGGTAGTAAGAGGAACTCTCAGAGCCTTTTCTTAGAATCTGAGTAATCCTGGCCTTCCCAGTGGAAATGTTCCCTCATGGTATGTAAAGTTTCCCCAAAAGAGTAGTTTTCTGCGGGAGATGCTGAAGGAATAGACTCTTCAGCATCAGAGTCTTCATAAGGGGGAAAAAGGGTATCCCTGTTCCTCAGAAGAATCTGAGGAAACTGAAACCTGGTCAGAGGAAGCGTAGTCCTCCTCCTGTCTAGGCCTTTTATCAGGAGGGGGATGGGAACCCCTGATTAGGGTAATTAAGTCTTCAGCCATCTTAAGCATCTGTTTCTTATGCATGGGGCCTTGTACTGGAGACTGCTTTACAATCTTCTTTGCTTTTAAAGGAGTTTTCAGCTTTGCATAGGATTTAATAGTGAGTGTAGTCAGTCTGAAGACACCTTCTGCAACTGAAGGCATTTCAACTGCACCAGAATCTCCTTCAGCCATGGAGTCAGAAGGGCCTAAAGATAAAGGTTGTGGAGGCCTAGCAATCTCCGCTTGGGAATCGGATGCCGCCTGAGATTCTAAATCAGCGGTCGTCAGGGGCTGCGTAGGCACCTCACTGAAAACCGGAGAACCGGCGACTGGCCTAGCAGAGGCCTCGGAGTCTGGTTTGGGTCCCGGCTGCCTGTCCTTATCTTTGCGTTTTTTATGCATTCCGGTCATCGGTTGCTCCGACGGCATGGTATAATTAAATTTCCTACCAAAATAATGTCGGGCGAAATCAAACCGATGTTTAATAGTTTGTTTGTTAAACCTAGCACAAAACTGACAACCTGTGACGTCATGGTCTGGGCCTAGGCAAGGAATACAATAAGAATGAAAGTCCTTCACACAAGAAATGCAATTGTTAACTTTTTCTGACATCGGACTGAGGCAAGAAAAGGTTCCCCAACGGGGTACTTAGCTTTATTGAAGACTTCGGTCTGAAATTCGATTTGAAAATCTGAGGAGTCTGCCGACTGGCACTTGCGAACTGCTTCTGCTTCGGGCACCGCGCGGCAAGAAAGACTGAAGAAATTGGCATTGGATGCCTCTTATATACCCCTGGCGCACTGATGTCAGGGAAGAAGCGACAGCAACTGACACCGGACCAAGACTTTGGAACTCTGGCCGACTGCGGAACCGCCTGACAGCAGGATAACCCAAGTGTGATGACTGCAACAGTGTAACATGATGAACATCAAGCAGGCCAAACAAACACTTCAGCTAAATAGAGATATTTCTAAACAAAAGACCAATGCTGTTTCTCAGCTCATCCCACTAATTAACGGATGTTATTCACATTTCCAAAGGAATTCTTTACTAACTTTTTAACTGACCCTAGCCAAGAACTCAACTCAAACACAGCAGAAAACAGTTATCAGACCAAAACTGATAAGTAGAGTGCATGAAATAAGACTAAAACTCAAAACTGATGTCTGAGAACAGACAAGGCAGGGATGCAGCAACAACTCGTAGAGAGCTCATAGCACAGCAGTGGAAAGTAGCATTTCTAGCCCTGATATCTGCAGCTAAATCCAGGAGATTAAAGACTGTAGTCTGGAAGTGTCGGCACGGATTACTTTTACACACCAGACAAACTGTTTCACATGTTTCAGCAGGTGGTGGATAGCTGTTGGAAATGTGTTGGTGGGATAAGGAAAACATGGGAACGTGTTCTGGAAAAGCGACAGATCATGGAATTACATACAGGCACTCTAAAACCTGTTGAATCAAATACCAGGCAACCAGCGGGTATCACTGAAGATGGCCATGTTAAACCGGATAGGAGGAAAGTGAAGCAGCATATGTGTGCTTTATTGGCTTTACACCTCATAGTTGCAAAAAAGGGGGTTACCAGAAAAATGGAAATCAAGGGAAGAACCAAAAATAGAAAACACTACTGTGACAATAAATGGCTTAACAGAAACTGAATTATGGAGTGAAGGGGGGAAGCCGAGTAGGTTTATAATTAAATGGAAGAGATGTGACTGCATTACAGAGTACAGGGCATAAAATCAGTCAGACTGAAGTGTTTCAATAGCAGAAACAGACATTTTGGATTTTGTAAAATTATGAGAAATGGGCTATGTTAGGGGGCTCTGAGGCGGAATTCACTAACATTTAAAATAAGACTTGTAAATTAATGTTGGTATGTTACGCACTGTTCAGCAAGATGATTCAGATGCAACAAAAATGAACAGAAGACAAGTTTAAAACCCTGATCTTGATATGTTATGGAAGATGTAGCATAAACAATAGAAATGATATTTATATAAAAGGAATTAGAGAGTGCACCACGCATGAGGATTAATGTACTGGATGGTAAAATCTCAACAAAAGACACTTTCAGTATAACAAAACAATTGCTAGCTGTTAAAAAAAGCAACATAACCACTAAGTGAGACTTTAAATCAAAGGTGTCCACCCTTTTTGGCTTAGGAGCCATTTAGCATAACAGTTCAGGGGCTACTAACACTACTTCACAAGGTTTGTGGGGGGGCATATTATCATTTACAACATACATCTGTCCATTCAAAAGAGCTGGTTATAGTATACACCGAGGTCTATTTAAAATGTTTTGGTGGGTTGGGCTGTAGCCCTAGGGACACCTGTTGGGCAACCCTGCTTTAAATAGTGGGAAGACTACACTATTAACACTACTCAGTAAGGTGAAACAAAGACAAATCCAAAAGCTATGGATTTCTACAAGGATGGTTGAAAGTTCTGCTAATAAGTCAAAAAAAGCCCTAAAGGCAGGTTACTGAAGAGACAAAGAATCCTCCTTTCTTCTTCCCCCAGGTCCTTAAAATCTTAGCCATTCCTTTGCCCATGCAATGTCATGGCTATCACGTGACCAGCATGACAGTTATACACATACATACATACACAAAGAAAAAACAGTTTTAAAAAATAAAAAAGCAGTAGTTTTAAACATTACAAGTAATTAGCTAAAAAGGAAAGTCTTCTTGAATGCTCTACCACTGACATTACCACCAGACAACTCACAGACTGAACCACTAGTACCAGTACGATATAAGCACAACTGATAAAACTGTTACCTGAACCTACTGTAGGGATCAATTAAGCACTTAATTACCAAAAGCTACAAAACTATTGCACTGTCCAAGTCCAACTACTGAGTAGCCCTGATAACCTTCCTGCTCACAAAGTTACATGCTCAACATTTGGAAGATTCTGAATGGTAAGAGTTCCTGACATATTTACAGACTGTCAGTAAACTCAATATTTTAAGGTGCTGGCTATGCCACATGGCAACGTTACCACAGAAATTTTATTTCTGCATTCACCATAAATTCAGCAAGATGTTTCCTAGCACTGCTTTAAAATGATACTTAGACCTCATGAATTCTGAATGTACCGTTCCCCCTCAACCATTTCTGGCATCCTTTAAATAACTCACTCAAAATATCGGATCCAGAAAAATGTGCCTTGCCCCTAAACAGCTTCTTTCTGTGGGATACATTGAAATAAGCAAAACATTTAAACCTAATTATCCTGGTTGCAAAAAAGGCTATCGTACAGAGATGAAAGGTTAATCATGCTCCTGCAATAAAATAATCTCATTTTTTGCTTTATCTGCACTACTGGATGAAGTCATTGCCCATCTATCATTAAGCTCTCAGCCATCAGTACATGGCTGTTGTGACTTAATATTAAGAATCCTTTCTGTTCAATGACCTTACATAAATTTATTTGAACTCTGTGATCACACTCCTTTCTCAGCTTGATATTCTTCATAAAATATGGCCTCGGACCAGAGTCAAACCCCCCCCCCCCCGTCAAGTCCTCCTCAGTCAAGTATGCAATGGCAAAATTACTACTTTATACTGTATGTTTTGAATAAACAACTAGAAATATCAGTGTTCTTTTATTTACAATATGCAACCTATGTGCAGATGCTCCTTTTCACTATATCCAAGCTTTATTCTTTCTACACTGACATGCAAAACATTCTTATGAAAGAGAGACAAAGTAATACACAAAAAAAATTAATGTACCCCAAAATATTTCTCCATGTCTTGGCATCTTCTACTCCAAATTCTGGCCATCTAAATATTGCTTCATGTAATCATTGATAAACTGCTCCTTATCCCTCACATACTCAAGCAACAGCAGACATGAAACAGGGAGAGATGAATGCAGGAGGATACAGACATAGTAACACTTTGTTACTCAAAGACTTGCAACTGTGAGCCCTGGAACAACAATACTGAATGAGCAAAAATGTGTACTTCTATATGTATAAAACACACCAAGTTTGAGACTACAGTTTGTCAGAATATTCCCCTTTCTCCAAAGTGTAGAGATCTTGGAGTTTCTATATACTGGGAGGTGCAAAGGGGCCATGCAAAAATCAACTTTAAAGAAAAACAATGGTTGACATTCTCCAATCGACTGTATTTTCATACTTTCTTTCCCTTAATTGTGTGCATCGCAATTAAAAATCTTGAAATTACAGCAGGCAGCCTACAGCTACTACGCTAAAAAGCTACAAACGTGAGATTACCAAGCACCCCAGCAATGCTACCAGGAAGCCAGCAAAGAAGGGTAGAAATCTACAAGTTAAATGTGCTAGGAAAGTGCTGCACAGAGGAAGTGAAAAGCATGATGCAGACAAAGGGTACTAACAAATAATGGAAGCTATAAGAAAAAAATGCACTAAAACCAAATTCATGAGTGTAAAAGGCAATGGGAAGCTGACAGTCAAGTCAAAGCAGGCACAAGAAGTTTATTACGTTAGCTGTCCATCGATGGTTTATTAAAATCCATTCTGGCACAGTTTAGATCTCTTTCTTCTGAAGAAAGAAATACCCAAGTCGGAATTAATACTGAAATTACATTACAGACCCATCTTATGTGGCTACCCACACCTTTCATAACTCTGTATGATGTCTGAATAGGAGATCCTTGTTTAAGAGGTCATAAAGGAGCACCAACTTCACATGAACTGGTAAGAGCTGTGTCCCCAGCTAGGCAAGTCTCCAAATCACTGACCTGTAGCTGCTGCCCTGCACGAGGCATCAATGTTACATACCACACTGAGTTATTGGCCATCTGGGAAGAAAGGATGAAGAAGTCATACATCTCTTGCTTGAGATTCAAACCTTCAACTTGTCCAGGAAGGATTCCTGGAACTTAAGTTTTTATGACCAACTGTTCAAGGTCCTGAAGGTTAGGGTAACAGATATGTAAGCCTTCTTCCCAAGGCAGTCGAGAATCCTACTCTCCCTGTCATTAGGAATCAGATTTCTGTACAAAGCCATAGATGATCCTTTGTCAACTACACAGACCCCAAGGCTGGACCAGCCAATGGGTGCTTGTGAAGAAACTGCTGGGAATCCTGAACCCTAAAGAAATGATCAAGTCTCTCTGGAGAAAGGGGAAGGGGAATCTGGCTCCAGTGATGCACTGATGAATGCATCTTCCAGGACACCAATGACTGGAGGAACATCAACACATTTATGCTCAGGCAAGACCAAGAATGATCTGCATCTCAAAGCTGGGACTCAGAGTCCTCCTAGGCATCCCATTGGATTTCTTTATTCATCCTTGTGAAGCACGTTTCCAAATGTAATATTTTCTGGTATTGAAGCAGAAGACAGGGTACTCAATGCATATGACTCATTAACGGAAAGCATTTAGAAAGAAAGAAAAAAATCTGGCCAGTGTGCTAGCAGATACCACCCTGATGGAGAGTTCAGCAGACCACTAGCTAATGCAGAAGTGCAAGAAAATAGGCAAACAAAAACTTCTCAAAAGTCCAAAAACCAAAGAATGGCAAACAAAAGGCAGAGGACAAAGTAGATTCACTCTATAAGCTTTTACTAAAAAAATACACGATAAACATAAAGCGCTTTTCGTCTTGTTAAATACAAAGACTTCTTCAGATGCCCACAGGACTAGGAGGCAGCAACTATAGTATCCTGGTAAATGGGGAAGCAGGAGAAAATGTGAAGTTACAGGTCTGTTAGCTTAACGAGAGTTGCAGGTAAAGTCATGGAAAAAATCTTGGGGATAAGGCTGATAGCATTTTTTGGGGGCAACCTCCTCCAGGGAAGCAACCAACATGGATTCATGGCTGAAGGAACTGTCAATCAAAACTGATCCAATTTTATGACTGGTTTACAGGTAAATAAGATGAGAGAGTCCCAGCAGGCAAATAAGATGAGAGAGTCCCAGCAGGCATAATCTACTTCCATATCAGCAAGAACTCCAACTTGATTATACACAGCAGACTGACAGGGAAACTGAAAGAACCCAGGATAGGGCCAAGACTGAGAAACTGAATAGTTGCACAGCTGAAAGGTAGGGCATAGAGGGTTGTGGGGACAGGGACAATGTCAGGAATTAGGGAAGTGACTTCAGACGTACTGCAAGGGCATGCAGTAGGCCCAACAATCTTTGGTGTGTTTGTCTCAGACATACCTTACACAACAAAGACGAGCATCAACCTCTTTGCTAATAAAGGCAGTGGAGGAATGGAGGGTGGGTAGTCAAAGCAAAGGATCTAGAAAGACTGAATAAGTGGACAGAAAGGTGGCAGCTGTGGTTCAATGCTAACAAAGGTAAAGTGTTGATAAACCTGATGTGAAGCATAAGTACAGAGAAGTGAAACTTGTGTCAACAGAGCAGGAAAAGCACCTAGGTATGTAGATCCCATCTGGAATAACCCACCAGGAAAAAAAAAACTGAAAGGGCAATGGCAACAGCAAACAAAATATCTGAGTATATCAGCAGGGGGATAGACTCCAGAAACAAATAGCTTGCATTTCCAACTCTACAAGGCCTTGTTCACATCATGCAATGAGTAATATGTTTAGTTCTGGCGGCCATATATGAAAAAGGTGATCAGATTGCTAGAAGGAATTCAGAGGAAAGTTGCCAAAAAAAATCATGAAGACAGACAGGAATGAATATAACTAGAGACTTCCTCTCACCTGACAGCAGAAAAATATGGAGGGCGAGAAGGCATGATATCAGTACAAAGTACATATCAAGGACGTGAAACAGATCGCAAAACGGTATAGGAAGATGGAGGAGAGGCAAAATGTTAAATGCATTTAAAAGACCTGACTACTAAGGATTATCTTTTAATGTCATCAAGCAAATTTTAAAGTAGTAAAATATAATAAAATTGTACCAACAAATAAACTTTTCCAAAAATGAAGGAATATTTTGTGAACTTCATTGACTAGGAAATATATAAATGGCAATACTAGTAACATTTCAGCCATTCTTGGTGACCAGTTCTTATAACTGCATGGAAAGAAAGAATGTATGTTTTTTATTAACACTATAAAAAACTTCTAATGTGCCAGATTTTGTTTAAAAATCTTCATATTTACTTAAGGTGACCTTTTCCCTTATTCCTCCCTTGGGCAGACACTGTACATATGCACTTGTTCAGAAATGGTACCTGGATCTCCTTTACGCTTTTTACTTATTCCATCTTATTTCAAAACTTCAGAAGACTAACATAAACCAGTTTATTTTACCACACAAGAAATACAAATCCTTGCTGACCCTTGATGTAACACCCATCTGAGACGTCACCATAAATCAGAACCCCAAAGAAGTCCAATAACTGAATTTATCTCCACTGCTAAGACTACTAAATGTTAATAGTGTGATGTGAGGCAACAAAGATAATGAAGTAAGTAATACCATCCAGATTTAATGCAACTAGACAGCACAGATTGTCCAGTGGTGTTCTGAGATTACACTCTAAAGGCAGAGACCTGATCTACTCTAGAAAGTTCAGTATTTACAAATACCTGACACACCAGAGGATATTATGCTTAAAAAATGTATTACCTATCCTATCACTTAGTATTTTTATTAATAAAATATATGTTTTTCCTTTCCATTTTGACACAGAATAGAGTCACCACTGGCAATTTAACTCAACTCATGTAAAGAATAGTTGTGTAAAATCTTACCATAACCATGGATGTCCTCCTCTTCCATGTTATTCTTGTTGTGGGATTTCCCACCTCAGGCGACCCGTACGTCGGCTCTTATACAAAAGTTTCAGCTTGGCTGTTGCAGCTACGTGGGACGTCACATGTAGGGTCATAAACCAGGGGCCTTAAATGTGACGTCTGCACGCACAGACCTCAGAACTTGAAAGCCCAGCTGAAGGAGTAGAAGGCCCAGCAGGAGGAGATGCCAGTGATGTCAGGCATAGGGACATGGAGCCCTTATGTGGTTTTCATAGGTCCCAGGGTAGGATACAGGACACCAGGGGCCTAAGGATATGCTGGAGTGAGTAAGAGAAGGAGAAGGGGGAGTTTTGGTGGGTGAAAAGGAATAATGCAACATGGAAGAGAAGATCATCTATGGTTAAGGGAAGATTTTACACAACTATTCTATGTCCTTCTATTCCTATGTTGCAGTATTCTTGTTGTGGGAGAGTACCACAGCTTAATTGGAAGGAAGGGTGGCGGATGAAGAGGCTGACTCTACAAAGCCCTGTAGGATTGCCCTGGCAAATCCTGCCCATGCTCTGGAGACATTGTCTAACTTGTAGTGCTTGGTGAAAGTGTGAATGATGGACTATGTAGCTGCTTCTATAATGGAAGCAGTGTCCAGGCCTTTGAGAAAGGCTTTGGAGGCTGGCATTGCCCTGGTGGAATGAGCTTTTACCCAAATGGGCATTTTTTGCCATGGTGTGAGTAACAGAGGCAAATGCCTTTCTTGATCCAACAGGTGATGGTATGTTTGAAGACTGCCTTGCCCGGGCCCCTGGGGTGGAAGGAAACAGTTGATTGGATTTTCTAATGGATTTTGTTTTGTCCAGGCAAAATCTCAACTGTCTGTATACATCTAGGGAGTGAAGTATCCTCTCCCCTTCATTGGTGGGAGAGGGGTAGAATGTGGAAAGGTGAACAGATTGTTTTAATGACAAATTGTTGGCCACCTTAGGCATGAAGGAGGGGTTAGTTCTTAGTGTTACCCTGTCCTTGTGGAAAGTAGTATAAGGGGGGCAGGCCATTAAGGCCTGTAGTTCTGACACCCTTCTGGCTGAAGTTATGGCCACTAGCAGTACTGTTTTCCATGTACACATCTGTAGAGTAGCTGCCTCAGCAGGTTTGAATGGGTGCTAGGTTAGCTTTTCCAGAATGAAGTCAAGGTCCCAGGGTTGTGGGATGGGCTTTCCTGGAGGCCTAATGTGCAAGACCCATTTTAAGAATAGCTTTACATCGAGCCTGGCTACTAAGGGAGCGTCTAGTGGTAGGCATGTTGAAATTGCGGAAAGGTGAACTATTACTAAAAAGTATGAAAGTCCGCCTTTTACTAAATTGACACACACATGCAAGAACTAGGGGGGGGGGATCTGCAATGCATGGGTCTCTTCCCTTGTCCAGACACCTTTTTGAAAATCTTTTCCATTTAGCTAGGTATGATTTTCTTGTAGTAGGCTTCCTGGCCTCCCTCAGGACTGAAAGCACATCCTCTGAGTAGTGGTGCATGAAGGGAATTAAAAGTTTATCACCCACAGTGTCAGTGACAACATCTGCAAGTGTGGGTGGATGAGGGTTCCCTTTTGTTGTGTCAGAAGGTCCACCTTGTGGGGTAACTTGTGGCGATTGCCCTTGGCTAGATTGTGAAGCAGGGGGAACCAGTGCTGCCATGGCCAGTAGGGAATCACCAACTAGATTTTTGGTTTGTCTCTCCTGATTTTCAGGAGGACTTTCTGAATTAGTGGGAAGGGAGGAAAGGCATATAGAAACTTCCTCTTCCAAGAAATGCTGAAAGCGTCTACTCTCCAAGCTAGAGGGCAGTAGGTCTTTGAGCAGAAGGTCTGCAGTTGTCTGTTCTGAGGGGAGGCAAACAGGTCAATTTAAGGAGTGCCCCACAGGTGGACAATGTCTAGGAAGACGGACCTGCCCTGCATCCATTCATGTTGTGGAGAGGATGTCCTGCTTAGAAGGTCTGCTTGTTTGTTGTCCTACGAGGGGATGCAGGATGCCTGCAGGGACAAGTTGTGGTGAGAGGCTAGATCCCATATCAGTAAGGTTAGTCTGAACAGGTGGTACGCTTTTGTTCCTCCCAGTTTGTTGAGGTACCACATAACTGTGGTGTTGTCTGTAATTACTTGGAGAACACCTCGTAGTAGCAGGAGACTGAAGGTTTTCAGAGCCAGGAGGACTGCTGTCATTTCTCTCACAATGATGTGTTTGGCCTTTAAGGAAGGGTGCCATGTTGCTTGAATCCTGTAGGATGCCAAAGTGGCTCCCCATCCTGAGTCTGATACATCTGTATGCATAACCTGGGTTGGGAGAGTGGGCTGGAGAAGGCCCGGGTTGAGCTGGACTTGATGAATCCACCAGATGACCTCCGCCTTTAGGCAGGGTAGGAGTGAGATTTCTTGCTCCAGGGGATGCTGATGTTGGGATCAAATGTTTTTTAGACACCACTGCCGCTTTCGCATTTGCATTCTAGCTAGTGGAAGCATATGGATGGTGGCTGCCATTAGGCTCAGGGTCCTTAGAAATTGCCTTGCAGTTATTACTTGGGTCTTCAGCAGGACTTTGAAATGGGAGGTCAGGGAGCCAACGTTGTCTTGGGGTAGAAAGGCTTTCATCAAGTCTGTTTTGATTCTGCAACCCAGAAATATCTTCTCTTGCTCTGGGGTCAGGGAAGACTTTGGGAGGTTGAGGGTGAACCCCAAATTTTGTAGAAGGGACATGGTGAATTGTAGATGGGCTGAAAGAGTTTCTTTGCAGTCTGCTAGGATCAGGATGTCGTCTAGGTAGGGATAAATCTGAATTCCCTGTGTTCTGCAATGGGTAATGGCAGGAGCCAGGCCATTTTGTGAACACTCCGGGAGCAGTGGACAAACCAAAGAGAATGGCAATAAACTGGAAATGAGAGGAGAGTACAGAGAAACAATTTCCTGTGGAAGAGTGGGATGGTTATGTGCAAATAGGCTTATTTTAGGTCCAATGTGGCCATGAAAGCCTAGGTTGGTATACAAGGAAGGAGGGCTGGGAGTGACAGCATTCTGAAGGTGTGCACCTTTAAGAATAGATTTAAGAAGGAAAAGTCTAGGATAGGTCTCCATGGTCCGTCCTTTTTGAGGACCAGTAACAGTCGAGAGTAGAAGCCTTTTTCCTCCTGTCCTGAGGGGACAGGTTCTATGGTACCCAAGTACAGAGGGTCTGCCAGGACCTGTGGTAAGAGGTGTCTTGACTTCTGGGGGGAAAGGGAATGCCTCTCAGGGGTGGCTTTTCTTTCCAGGAGAGGAAGCATCCTTTTTGGATAAAAGCTAACACCCATCTGTCTGTGGTGATGACTTCCAAAAGGGGAGGTAGTGGGAGAGGGGTAGGGGGGCAAGGTAGTCACGCATTGTTGGGGCCTCCTCTGTCTTAAAAAGGTTGCCTAGGAGGAGACCGTGGGGCAGCTGGCCTGGAAGTGGTTTGACTTCTGGTACCTCTTTTAGGTCTGGAAGAGGTAATTCCAGCAGAGGTTGGGTTACGTCTGACAAATGTGGCCTTGGCAGGGTAGTTCCTGTAATATGTGGGGATGGGGACACCAACAAATGTTTGATGTCTTGTAATTCCTTGGTCTTTTCTTGCAGGTTTTTGAAAAGATCTGCAGATTTTCCAAACAGAAAATTGGAGTCCGGGGGGGGGGGCATCCAAGATCTTAGACTTAATATCTCCTGGTAAGTGTTGAAATCTAAGCCAGGAATATCTCCCGAGAACAAAGGTAGATGTTGCAGAGCGAGCAGAAGCTTCTGAAGCATCATAGCTGCATCTAATTGAGTGTCTGGCTACTTTGGCTACTTGGGCAGCCAGAGATAGTTTAGAAGAGATGTCAGCTTTTGTAGGGCAGTCAGGAATAGTGGCCAGAAAGGTAGAGACTTGACAAACCAGGTCCAAAGCATATTCGGTCATATGTGTCTGACAGTTGATGGCTCTAAAAGCCAAAGTGGAAGAGGTATAGACCTTCTTACCAATCCTATCCATAAATTTGCTGTCTTTGTCAGTGGGTAAGAGAGAAACAGACTGGATGAGTCTGGACTGTTTATCAGGATAGGTGGTAATCACAGCTGGGTCTGCCAGGGGAGGTTTGACTAGGAATATTTGGTCATCAGGCACCTTGTAAAAGTGGTCTGACCACTTAGGGGGCAGGTGGCTGAGAATCTGGTGTCTTTGATGCAGAGGTAAAGGCATCCAAGTATGCAGGTATGACAGGTGGGATGGCAGAAGGGAAAGGGGATTCTACCTGTAAAAGTTCAAAATACTCTTCTGAGTATCAGACATCTGAGAGGTATCCCATTTGTAATATTCTTTCATTTTGGTAATAGTTTCACCAAATGTAATATCCTCTGGAGGAGAGTCTCCCTCAACAGATTCTTCATCTGGTAATACTCCTGAGATGAAGCAATTTGGGAGGTGTAAGAAATGGATTCCTCAGAGGAGGAGGTGGCTTGCTCTTCTTCCCCGTCCTCTGAGGCCAGAGGAGCGAGAGAAGAGGCAGAAGCAGGTCTAGGGCTCAGCAGTGGTAGACCAGTGGGGGATGAGACTGAAGGCCTAAGGGCCACAAAGGCCTGCATCAGGAAGTGAAGGACTGCCAGTCAGGTAGGCCTTCTTTGGTCGAGGTCGTGCGTTTGTCTTTTTGTTTCTTTTTGGTTGGTGCAGACCTAGGCATACACCTGGAGTCGGACGACAGTCTAACGGCAGCAGAGTCTGGAGGAGGGATCCCGGTCAGAGGCTCTGCTAAGTCTGGTTCCCCCTAGACCTCGGCAGTAGTCGGGGTCTGGATTGGTTCCAGGGACGTGCCAGCCATCAACTGAGAAATGGTTTCTATGAAGGTCGCCGCTGAAGTTGACGGATCCGCCGGGCATCCCTGAACTCCTAAAATGGAAGCTTGTAGGGTGTCCGGTAGCGGAGTGGCAGAGATAGAGGGCCTGGGAAACTTGGCCTTCTTACGCAGAGGTTCTGTCAAGGCCTCCAAGGCGGGATCCTAAGGGCTAAGCGTTTAAGCTGTTGGTTCTCAAAGTAAAATTAAGAGCTGACAGATGGCTGCGAAGGGTCTTGGGTACAAAGGATTGGCAAATGGAGCAGGAGTCGTGATCGTGCTCCCGGCCTAAGCAAAAAACGCAGTGGTCATGCGAGTCTTTATGGGGTATCTGGCACCCACATTGGCATTTACCCTTTTTTGCGGACATCCTCAATGAGTTGCTACAACAAACCAAGCTTTAGCAAGTTAATAATAATAAAAAAAAACAGGATACTTCACTTTTTAGACGTTTACTGTGAAGGAGTGAAGCACACAATGCATCGATCGTCTGCGGCTGAAAAGTTCCGAGGTCTGTACGTGCAGATGTCACATTTAAGGCCCCTGGTTTATGGCCTTACTTGTAACATCCCATGCAGCTGCAACAGCCAAGCTGAAGCTTTTGTATAGGAGCCGATGTACAGGTCACCTGACAAGAATACTGCAACACAGGAATAGAAGGACATCTGTATATTACTGGCCTGTGTGTGTGTGTGTGTGCATTTTATATATATATATATATATATATATATATATATATATATATATATATATATATATACACACACACACACACACATACATACATACATACATACAAACACACACTTTTTCAATAATGTATTGCATTGCTTTGGATGATCATACATGGTACAGGTTTTTAATACTGATGCAATCTACCTAATGAAGAAATTTTACATTACAAACAAGTTCTTAAACAAAAACAAGGTGAACTGAACATATAATACAATTTTAAAACTGACATTCTGCATATCTGTCAAAGGAGATGTGTTTATTAATAATTTAGAGAAATGTGTTGGTGCTAGGCTGCACGCCTACATTTTAATTACCACAATAATGGAAATGTATTACCACAGCATAGTCACAAGTGTTCACATTACATATACGACAGGCTGTGTGGTGATGATACCGATAAATGAATTTGTTATTATTTAAACCTCTGGTAAGAAATATCCAGAAATGTTACTACTGTAACTTATTTAGAGAGGAAGTAAAAAGAGTAAGACCATTGCTTGCACTTGTTCTGCAAGTGTGTCGTACTACAGTGGTTGTGATATTTGTATGATCTTCTGAATCAACTGTTTTAACTGCTGGTAACATATACGCATTCTAAACTGTACATAATTCAAAATACCACAAGCCTGGTCTTACGCACTCTCATAAGAAAAGCATTTTAGGTACTTGTGTGATTAGAACTTTCATTTTAATAAGGACTGTTAATGCTAGTTTTGGCAAAAAAATCTATTATAAATTTTGTCACACTTTTGAAAAATGTAATTCACTTTCCGTATTCTGAGCAGATACTTTTGGTGAGAGGTTTTAATTAGCTTTACTTGGAGGGAAGTTCCCATTTATGAAGTAGCAAAATGCAGCACTTTAAAATGTACATTTTTTGACACATGGGCACATTTGTGACAATTTCCCATCACAATTATCCATACTTACTTTTATGGTACTGTCACTGTAATTTAATACATGCCTTTAGAACACTGACTGGCTAATCTATTTAGTTATTTCTTGAATCATAAAAATTAAGTAAAAATGAAACATGATAAAGCTCTAAAATTGCTTATGACATCCCAGTCAGGTGTTTTGTTAGTTACAGCAAACTAATTTCAAAAAATCCACAGAAAAAGCTGTATATAAATTCCTAAGTGGATTGGCAGCTAAGACTCCCCTCTCCAAATCTATGATGTTCACAAAGATGTAGCACAAACACAAAAAAAATCTTAAACTAAGAAGTTGACCCCGACCAAGAAAGGTGTCTGCCAGGCCTATAGAAGAGGGAAGTAGGGCAGTGTTGGTGAAGAACATGAAACTGCCAGTGAAAAACTATCATTAAGGAAGTGCATAACCTTCATATCCAATGTTGGGAGCTTAATCTGCCACCTGTAAATCACAGTCTCAATCTACATCTCTTGGGTGGCTCCTTATAGATGAAGGTCTCAAACAATGGTGATCCTGAAAAAGACCTTGATCTGGAGTTCACATCCAGCTTGAAGTGTTTTGCAGTATTATTCAGTAATGTTACAGTATTACTTTTGAAGAAAGCTTGTGAGGTGACAAAAGACTTGGTGCAATGAGCATTTGGTGAGTCTAGCGAGGGTCTGTCATATTTCTGACAGCAACAGGGACAGTGTATGTACTGAGAAAGCTAAACAAATATGGTTACATTTAGACATCTTGGAATACAACTTTTGTTTTTACTAGAAAAGGTAACAAAAAGCAGGAGGATCCCTTCCTTATGGATTTTGTTCTGTTCAAATAAAATTTAAGTTTTCTGTGGACATCGATACAATGCAAAAAGTATTCCTCACAACTGAAGTAACTAGTGAAAATCATGTGAAGGTCAATCACCTGGTTAATGTTTGCTCCTATGGCCACTTTCAGCATAAATAAAGGGTTTGCCTCATGGACACACTGTCTTTGTGGAAAATCAGACACGGAGAACTGCCATATACTGCTTGATATTCTGAGATCCTTCTAGCAGAAATTACAGAAACTAGAAACAAAGTTTTCCATGCATGATATTTTAGTTCTGCAGAAGAAGCTGGATCAAAGTGAGAATAACTTAACTTCTCCAAAACAAAGTAAAGATCTCATGCTGAAAACGGACTTGAAATACAGACAAAGCAAGAGGGTGCTCCACTGTAAAGTTTTGCACATGAAGTTAAACTATGGAAATAAAACCTTTACAAAAGTGTGAAATGGTTGTCAGGTGTACTCTGATGGAGGAGAATCTGAGACCTGAATCAAAAATCCATTCCAGATACTCAAGAACAGGACAGTAAAGAAAGTACAGTTTTGTACCTACCATAAATGTAGATGTCCGATAGGAATGCATCTGCAGTCCTTACAAATGGGTTGTCCTGTCGTCAGGCAGCCCTTCGGTCGGCCGGATTCCAAAGTCTGGGTCTGGCTTCGGCTGGTGTCGCGCTTCACCCGACGTCATAGCTGCAGTTTTTCGGGTATAAAGGCATCAGCCGACGCCATTTTCCTCAGTGTTTCTTGCCCCAGATGCCAGGTGCCCTCTTGGATGGCTAAATTTGGATAAATGCCAATGTTTCCAAATAGTAGAGAACAAACACATAAAATAAGCATGTATGTACATATATACAAACAAATACACCATAATAGATCCCCCCCAAGCTAGCTGAAGGATGGCAAATACCCTAGGAGTACCACAGAGGGGAAGGTGGGTGGGTAATCCTGACTGCAGATGCATTCCTATCGGACATCTACATTTATGGTAGGTACAAAACTGTACTATGTCCTTCAAGGATGCATCTGCAGTCCTTACAAATGGGTAGAATACCATAGCTAAACTAGGGGAGGAGGAAAAAGGAGAGATTATGGTGTAGCTAGGATCCCTTGCAAAACAGCAGTGGCAAAACCTACTCGGGATCTAGAGTATAAAGGTAAATTGTAATGCTTGGCAAATGTATGCACGGAGGTCCAAGTAGCAGCCTCTATAATGTCCTTGGTAGCCACTCCTCGTAAGAAAGCTGTGGTAGTGGCTGTAGCCCTTGTGGAGTGAGGCCTGATGTTCTCTGGAATTTTCTTTCCATGGTAGGAGTAACAAAATCTAATGCAATTTCCTATCCATTTGGAGATTGTCTGTTTTGAAATTGGTTTTCCTTCCTTTCCTGTTGCATATGCTACCAGAAGCTGGTCAGTTTTTCTATTGGACTTGGTCCTGTCCAGGTAGTAGCGTAATTGTCTATGTACATCCAAGGTATGCAACAGTCTTTCTCCCCTGTTCTGTGGGTAGGGGAAGAATGTAGGTAGGTGGATAGCCTGATTTAAAGACACTCTGGATACCACCTTAGGCATAAATGTAGGATTTGTTCTCATGGACACTCTATCTTGATGGAAGATCAGGAAGGGTTGCACTGCCATTAATGCCTGTAGTTCAGAGACCCTTCTTGCTGAGGTGATTGCCAGCAGGAAAGCAGTCTTCCAGGATAAGTATTGTAATTCTGCTGTTGCTGCTGGTTCGAAAGGGGAAGTGTCAATTTTTCTAGCACAAAGTTCAAGTCCCATGCTGGCAATGGTGGTTTCCTGGGAGGTTTTACATTTTAATTCCTCTCAGAAACTGCCTGAGCAGAGGATGTGAGAAGACAGGAGGATCCAAGCTGTATTCTGCTGAAATAGCTGATGCATGTATCTTGATGGAAGAATAGGACAGGCCTGTATGGAAGAGCTCTGCCAAGTACTCCAGGATGTTGGCTATGTTTACCAGTGCCACATCTTCTCCCTTTGCAGTACTCCAAATGAGATATCTTTTCCATTTTGCTGCATAATTCTTTCTTGTTGAAGGTCGACGAGCCTCAAGGATTATGTCTTTAACCCTTTGGGATAAATTTGGGTTAATTGTTCTTATGTAATGTTCCAGGCAGTTAGCTGCAGAGTTTTCAGGTTTGGATGCAGGATGTTGTAGTTGTTCTGTGTTAACAGCAATGGGATCAGGGGCAGTGCCCATATTTGTTCCCGGGACATGCTCCTCAGTAATGGGTACCAATGTTGCCTTGGCCAGTCTGGAGCTATCAGAATGATCCTTGGACGTTCCTCTTTGATCTTCAGAAGCACCTTGTGCATCAAAGGAAGTGGTGGGAATGCGTATGCTGTCAGGTTTTTCCAACTGAAAGATAGGGAGTCCATCTTCCAAGCAAGTAGGTGGTACGTCCTTGTGCAGAATTTCTTTAGCTGGTGATTGAGTGGGGATGCAAATAAGTCTATTTGTGGTAATCCCCATTCTCTTGTGATGTCTTTGAAGATGTCCGGATGCAGCATCCATTCGTGGGCATCCATGGTAGTTCTGCTTAATATGTCTGCTAGAATGTTTTCTTTTCCCGGTACAAAAATTGCTTGTAACTGAATGTTGTAGCTCAGAGCCACATCCCATAGGTCCAGTGCCAGCCGGCATAGAGGGTATGAATGTGTGCCTCCCTGTTTGTTGATGTACCACATAACTGTGGTGTTGTCTGTCCTTATCATCAACTGACCTTCTTGGAGAAATGGTCTGAATGACTGGATTGCCAATTTTACTGCCAGCATTTCCTTTAAATTTATGTGCAGGCGCAGCTGGTCTTGAGTCCATAAGCCTTGTATGCACTTGTCCAGCATGTGTGCCCCCCAACCGAGGTCTGAGGCGTCTGTAGTGATGGTTTGGCTTGGTTGACTGTTGCAGAAAGGCAATACTGTGTTTGATTGACAGGCCTGAGCCCACCATAGGAACTCTTGCTTCAGGCATGGGATTATTGGAATTTTGGTTTCTAGGCTGTGCTTGTGTTGAGACCACAAATTCTTTAGGTACCACTGTAGCTTTCTCATATGCAGTCTGGCATGAGGGACCAGAATTATGCAGGATGCCATGAAGCCTAGGGCTTGCAGTACTTTTCTTGCAGTTAGATGGTTCTGCTTTGTTAATGCCAAGAAGTAGAGAGGTAGTTGCTCTTTCTTTTCTGCAGTTAGGAATGCCATTTGTTTTGATGTGTCCAGCTCTGCACCCAGAAAGGTTATTCTTTGGGATGGAATCAGCCTTGACTTTTTTATATTGACTGTATATCCCAGGGCTTGCAGCAGGTAAATGACTCTTTGTAAGTCTTCTGTTAGCTTGCTTTTGTTGTCCGCTTGTATCAGGCAGTCGTCCGGGTAGGGGTAAATTTGGATTCCCTGAAGTCTGCAATGAGCAATTACTGATGCCAGGCATTTCGTGAACACTCTGGGTGCAGTAGATAAGCCAAAGGGCAATGCTGAGAATTGATAATGCTCTGATCCTGCAAGAAATCTGAGGTATCTTCTGCAATTTGGTCGTATGGGGACGTGCAGGTATGCCTCCTTGAGATCTAGAGTTACCAGCCAAGACTCCTTGCCCAGCATGGGAAGACGCTGCTGTAGGGTCAGCATTTTGAATTTTGGAACAATGAGGAATGTGTTTAAAGCGGACAGGTCGAGAATAGGCCTCCATTTGCTCTCTTTTCTTGGTACCAGGAAGAGTCTGGAGTAAAATCCCTTTCCTTGCTCCATAGATGGTACCTTTTCCACAGCTCTCATTCTTAATAATTGAGATATTTGTTTTAGAGCTTCTGCCCTTTGAGTAGGTGGTAGGTTTGGCATTCCTCTCTTTCTTGGTAGAGTATGGAAATGGAACCTGTAACCTTGGTCTATAGTTTGCAAAATCCATTTTTCCCTTGTGATGCAATGCCAGTTCTTTGAAAATAAGGTTAGCTTTCCACCTAAGGGTGCTTCCAGTTGTTCCCTGGTAGGCGGTGCCACAGCCAAGTCACTGTGATTGTGTTGTTGTAGTGGTGGTAGCTACGTCTGTGCCTCGCTGGTTGTTACCCTGCCACTGGCGTCGCCTGTAGGCACCCCTGGATTGGTTTCTGCCTCTTGAACGCCTATTCCTGCCTCTCTGTGTCTTAGAGGAGTCCGGAAAGGACCAATTCTTGGAGGGCCAGTTCCTGCTAAACCTTTGAGGTTGAACCTGTAAGAAATCTTTCACTGTTTGTACAGATTTCGCCTTCTCTTCCATCTTTTTCAGTACCTGCTGTGCAGGAGAACCAAATAAATTGACCTTGTCCATGGGTGCATCTAAAAGCTTTGATTTGACATGGTCTGGTAATGCCTGCTCTTTCAACCATGCATGTCTCCTGATAACTGTGCCAGTCATGGCTGATCTAAAGGAAGCCTTCAGTGCATCATAGCCACATTTTAAAGAATGGTTACTAACCTGCTGTATGTTATGTACCATTTCCTGAACATATTTCTTATCTAAAGATTCTTCAGAGGACAGCTTTTTAGTTAACTGGTCTAGCATAAACTCTAGATATTGAATCATATGAAATTGACAGTTCAAAGCTCTAGCTGACAGAGTAGCAGAAGTGTAAACTTTTTTACCCCATCTCTCTAAGGACCTGGATTCCCTTTCAGAGGGGAGGGGGTTTTTAGCAGATGTAGTTGCTACAGCCTTAGGGCCCTGGGAGATAGTCTCTGGATCTGCAAAAGGAGCCTTGTATAAATGGTGATGAGTGTCCGGGACCTGTAGAACCTATCGGGCTTAGCAGGGGCCGGAGGTAATGAATCGGGAGCAGTGCAAGCATCATTAAATGCATCATCTACAACAGAAAGAACTGGAGGTATAGCTAAAGGCCTATGTTGTGGCAAATGTAGAAAGGTTCTAAGCCTTTTTCTGGAGTCTGAGAAATCTTGGCCCTGCCACTGAAATTGTTCCCTCATAGCATGCAAGGTTTCCCCAAAGGAAAATTCCTTAGGTGGAGAGGCTGAAGGTATGGACTCTTCAGCATCAGAGTCTTCGTAAGGGGAATAAGGAGCCTCAGGAGGGTCTGTATGTTCTGAGTCATCAGAGGAATCATCTGTGGATACTGGCTCTGGGGGCTCTGCTCTAGGCCTCTTCTCTGGAGGAGGATGAGTGGTCCTGTCTGGATGAGGCTGGGATCCACGAATTAAAGAAATGAGATCCTTTGCCAAAGAAAGCATATGGGAACTGGTGCTGGGCCTGTGAGAGGGGGGCTTGACAGGCACAGTTTTTGAAGCTTTAGCTGCTTTAGCCCTGGCAAAGGCCTTAATAGACATGGCTGCAGGAGGCCTAGCAGCTCCACGTGCAGGGGTTGAAATATCCAAGGGAATAGTGTCTGATAATTCCTGAGAAACCGCAACTGCAGGTTGGATTTCAGAAGCCGATTCCACCAGGGTAGAAGAGGCCTCGGTAGAAGGCATGTTTTCGGCTGGGGGAAGAACCGCTTGCTCGGTTTCAGCCGAAACCGAGACACTCGTGGTTGGCTTAACCGCGGTTTCGGCCGAAACCGTGGACCGCGAGTGTCGGTCCTTTTCCCTGCGTTTTTTGGTTATTTGTGAAGTCGGAGGATCCGACGGCATGATATAAGCAAAATCAGAGCCGAAAAACTGCTCTGCAAATTCGGACCGACGTCTAAGCGTCCGTCGGTTAAAAGAAGCACAGGCTAGACAAGCTGCTACGTCGTGATCTGGGCCTAAACAAGGTAAGCATTAAGAGTGGAAATCTTTATGAGGTATTTGTTTCCCACAAGTTAAACAGTTATTCACTTTTTCTGACATCGGCTGAGGCAAGAAAGAGTCCCCAACGGGGTACTTAGCTTTTTAGAAGTCCTCGAAGTAGTATTCGGTAGTAGTAATCTCTGGTTCTGACCGACCGGCACTTGCGAACAGCTTCTGCTTCGGGCGCCACACGGCAAGAAAGACTGAGGAAAATGGCGTCGGCTGATGCCTTTATACCCGAAAAACTGCAGCTATGACGTCGGGTGAAGCGCGACACCAGCCGAAGCCAGACCCAGACTTTGGAATCCGGCCGACCGAAGGGCTGCCTGACGACAGGACAACCCATTTGTAAGGACTGCAGATGCATCCTTGAAGGACATCTATAAAAGTATCCATCTCCTTGGCCATGGCAAATGAGGAAAAGATGGTTACTTATTTTGGTATGATTTCCTAGTGCCAAGGCTCTTGTGGCAGAAGTGAGGGTCTGGGTAATCCTTTCCTGGTATGAAACATCACAGGAAAAGGAGAAACCAAGTGGTTATCCTGAGGAAGTGAAAATCTAGTTGAGGCTTGCCAGATGAGAAAGAAAGGAGGTTCTTGGAATGCTTCAGGAGAAGCCTGTGCAAGATAGGATGCCATAACACACGAAACCACGCTTCCAGGGCAAAAAATGGGATACGAGGATGACATTGGCATTGCAAGACTTTACCTTCTCCAGAAATTTGGGAACAAAGGGAAATTGGGAAGAAGTAAGAAGAGAGGCAATCCAAGAGTCACTTCTGGCTGAGGGTATGTACAAGATGTCCTCCCATGGGAGGAATAAGGGAAAAGTTGTTCATCGGGGATGCAAAGGGATCACAACAAGACCTCCCCCAGTGAAGGAAAACAGTCCAAGTCACTGACTGACTGAGACCAGTCATGGAGCATCACTAAGTAACAGCTGAGCAAATCCACAGGGAATACAGCTTGACCCAGGATGCAGGCAACAAGAAGGCAATTAGTAGTAAGGTCCACTTCCATACTCTCATGTCCTCTAAATGCAGTGGATAGGAAAGGTTCCCCCATTGTTTATTTATATACAATATCACTGTCACTCTGCTGTATTGGATGGCTACTTCACTGAATGAGAGGGAGTCCTGGAGATAACCACCATTTCAAGAATGATGATATGTAGCTTGGCCTCCAATGATGAAAAAATGGGCTTTGGACTATTTACTTCAAATAATGCTCCCCTACAGGGTGGCAGAGCAGACAGAGTGGTTTCCTCACAGCAAGAGTTTCCCCAGTTCAATTCTTGTCTGGGGTGCCTTTCTGTATGGAGTCTGCATGTCGTCCTTGTGTTTGCAAAGGTTTCCTCTGGGTGCTCCAGTTTCCTCCCACATTCCAAAGACCAGCTGTAGATGGACTGGACATTCTCAATTGGCCATAGGTATGGGTGTGTATGCAAGTGTGTGGTGTGGAAGAACTACTGTAGCTGGGCTAGCCATCCAGCAGTGTACATCTTGGCACTAGACTGTCACTGTTGAAGTGACACCCTGACCCCATGTGCAAAAATAGGAAAAAGGGGTTGTAGATGGATGGATTCTCCAAAATAGAAGCATTTGAGGTCAATGTTTCTGAAAGAAGTTAGAAAAGGTCTTCCCAGAGACCAGATAAACTTTCAATTCCACCATCACAGAAATTGCCTGAACCTCCTGGAGGTTTTGAGAAGCTTCTAAGGGGTTTACCAACTGATTTCAATGAATCTTGACAGACCACTGATAAAACCCTCATGAAGTATCACACAATGAGTACCATGAAAACTGTGGACAATATGACCCACAGCACTCAAAAGAACAGACCCAAACATCATGTTTAGTGGAAGATACGCAGGACAAGTCAGGAGTATCCAGAATACAGGCCGTGACATGTGCATTGACCTGGGCTTTTGAATGCTCACAGTTATGCCAAAGGACTACTAAAGCCTGAAGAGAGAATCCCAAAAGGAAATAAAAAAATGAAGCATGAACTGCACCAAAAGCACCTAAAAGGGCTGCTACGAACCAGTCATTCAAATACTGAAAAACCTTAAAGCCCTGCGGACTGAAAGCCACTGCAAGTACAATTATCACCCTGGAGCTTGTATTCAAGCCAAATGGCAGTCTTCAGAACTGAAAAATGCCCAATTTACTGGGGGAGAAGAAACCTCCTAGACTCCTTGGCAAGTTTTAAGTGCAGGGGACTAAACAGCATGCTCAGTCTCCTTTGAGCAGAAAATGAAGTATGGACTACACATTAACCACAAGAAAGGGCTCACTGATGCTGTGTTGCTTTAGGTCACTTAAGCTATGGATCGACCTGAGGTTCAAGGCCCACTGTCTTTCAATGGAAACAGCCAGCCACTGAATACTATGCCCCTGACATACCTGTCATGTGTGTGATGGCCTCCCGTGGTGATAAATGCAGGGGCAGATAATCCCAAATGCGCCAAACTGGTGCAGCTTAGCAAGGTTTAAGGGAGTAGACTGCTGTCTTCTGGGTGCAAGAAGCACAGTATCCCCTTCCCTATTTGTTCTGCAGATTGCAATCTGCTCTGTGAGAGTTGTTGTTTGTCTTTTCGGCTTTTACCAGTAAGGGGTCGCCACAGCGGAACTCCGGTCCGCTAATGATTGGCAGTAGATTTGTACGAAACGCCGAGGTGCCAGCTCGATGCCCAACCTTCAACGAAGGCACGCCCATTTACGCACGCATGTCTTTCGAACACTACCCAACCGCGGGGAGTACATGCAGACTCCACACAGAAGGCACTCCCAAGCCCAGCCGAGAATCGAATGGGAGAACCTCTTGCTGTGAGGTAACAACGCTACCGCCGTACCACTGCAGCATCGCCGCAATCTGCGCTGTGAGAGTAAACATTCTAAAAGCTACCACATCCCCTAATGTACACAGCACAGCCTCTCAAGTTATTTTGCTGGAAGCACCAATGCCATAGTTAACACTGGCTCTGTTGTGTTCAAGAGAATGAATACTAAGGAACCAGAAATTTCACTTCAACTTTATACAGCACACTGCCTTTGCTCTCCTGTTTTTTTTCTAATTTGGACCTCACAAACGGTCCAGACAACAAGATTCCATTAAAACAGGTCTTTCACAAATTCATCCATTTGTGTCTTTTGCAAATTCTGTAAGATGCATCAAACAATCAGACCTATGCTTGCCACCCTTAATGCACCATCCACCATACTGTCACCCAAGTGCATCAAATAATTAGCCCCAGAAACTAGAGTTGCCATCTGGGGCTGCGACTTCCTCTTAAGCTTAGACTCTGGCAACTCATTCACTCATCCAGAGTATGGGTGGATTCATCAGTAAGCTCATTCTGGTATCTGTACATGTAGTTTAACATCCCTAAGGATTAAGTGGAAGATGAAAACACACGCTTCTCCAGCTTGCAGATTGTTTACTAGGACAGAGAGCCTTCAAGTAAGGCTTGCAGGCCATTCTTGAGAGCAACTGATACAATTATACAATTCATACCCAGATCCTGCAGCCCAGCTTTGGCAGACCTTGAGAGGCCAGGAAATCCTCTTGGGGTTTCTTCAGAAATGAAACCAGCACCCTGGAATTATTTCAAGCATTGACCATCACCAGTTGAACTCAGCAGCCTTCAGCCAGGATGTTCAGACTAAGAATGGGTGTCTAAGGGCCTCTGTGCCTTAAATATAATGAGCTTCAGAATTTCATCAAACACAGACTCATCAAGCTTCACTGGGTGGAAAGCAATCCACCTACTGGTCATCATTCATATCTACAATGGAAGGTTCTGCTGGCGAGTCTAAATGCTGCATCATACACTTAATACTTCTCTCCTGACCACAGAGGGGAGGAATCTAAAGAAAATGAACACAACATCCATGCAATGTAACCCAATATCTATTCCATTGGTAGTCCCTGCATTTCTCATAATATCACTTCACTGTGAACTCGACACTATTGAAAACTCTTATTGTGTGTTATCCAAAACATCTGTCTCACACAGATTGCTTAAGTGACTAACAAATTATAACTTGTTGTTTAAGAAGCCCTCTACATATCTCTTCTCATGATTTATACTTTCATTCAGTGTCATAGCAGACTCTTTGAGCGGTTAATCTTCTCTGATAAACGAGCACAGACCATCATAACATGCAAAACTGAGTTTTACAGTAAGGCATGACCTGACTGTCTACAGTTTCAGGCTTACACGCACACACAAACAAATGTGCAAATGCACACACGAGCACACGCGTGTGCACACACACACATGCATGCACTCTTACCTGTCATCAGAGCTGTACATTGTATTCTACACTGGTATTTTTCAAGTGTCTTTCAGCCAAGTGGAAATAAATTATGTACTTCGCTAACATCAACAACTTATTTTCAGACAACAGTATTTTGCTAGCCTGAGACTTCAATTTCAAAACCTGCATTGGTCCAATACATTTATTATACCATGCCAGTGTTCCGGTGTCTGGGTTTTCTGTAAGTGGACCAACACAACATTTCTTAATTTTTTTTTTTTTTTTTTAACCATAGGAAATACAGACATTCAACCCCATGGGTGAAGTACTGCATCCAGTAGCTTTAGTACCCACTTTAACTCCTTACATCTGAGTGACGCCTCCAGATACATCTGCAGTTAACTCCTACTGATGCCTCTAGGCGTCAAATATTGCTTGTTCATATTTACGTCAGTAATTCCAAAACCATGTTATGTACAAGGTTTTAAAAGATTTATCTTAAAGCTTACACAATGGCAAACTCAACTGCATTAATATTTGACCTCTGTCTAATGCAGGCAAATAGATATTAACTGTTTTTTATGATATTAATTTATATAGATATAATTTTATCATTTTTCTAAATATCTCAACAACCAAGTAACACAGAACTCCTTATCCTCAAATGAAAGCTCTCAGCTAGATGAATAAAATGTTACTGACAGTATGTGTGTAACTTGAGTGGCTGCTGAAATGTTATAAGCTGTCTACAAAATATTACAAATGCAATTACTGTGTTTACTGTGACTTATAAAATTCAATTTAAGATGTAGAACCCAAAGAATACTACCACTATAGAAATAGTTTGCGCTGAAGAGTTTGCCATTTATACTTTTTTTGATAACCCCTATGTTTCCATAGATATGAACATTTGTTTGAAATGTGCGGACATAATTTGATTCTGTCAAAAGGCTTTGGCTCTACCCATTGGAAGTTACAGTGCAAACCTCCTGAGCTCCATTGGGGTGAATGAGTTAACACTTGATCTCATAACTATCCAAAAATTCCCACAGCTCAGGGCACTGTAGAAATTAACTCTGTGGAAGAGCACTGTTAGATACCCTGTATCCTGCATATAAACCTAGTAAATGTGGAAGGAACACAGCATCACCCTGACACACTGTTAAAAACAGAGTCATGATAAACAGAAATAGAGAGATGTAACAACTTCAAAAGGAAACATTCTGGCACTGGCAAAAATGTTAGAACATATGTTATCGGAAACCTCTTCGCAGAGTTTTACCAGTAACTCCAGTTGTTAAAATAGTGAAATAAGTCAGTGAAGCAACTGAATGGGAGGAACCAATAATGCTTGATTTGGAACACTGTCAGAAGATTCCAACCATTAAAGTAATAAAGGATGCCTGTTTGAAGACAGCGTGAAAGACCCATAGTTATACAGAAGAAAGCAGACCTGAACATGGTCCTAGGTTTTCTTCTGTAATGGCAAAATAAGTGGGCTAGTCAGACAGGACTCTCAACAACAGATCCTTAAAGAGAAACATGTTACTGACGTAAAAGTAAAGGAATTGTCAAAAACAAAAGAAGAAAGTCACTAGCATAAATTGTTGTATGTGTGTGTGGGACAGAATAGTATAAGAAGAAAACACCAACAGGTTAAAAGGCTATACCCTTTGCTCCACATCAGTACAATGACGAAACCTTTGCTGACTTAGCAGATTTTTAAACAAGTAATTCAAACTTCAAGGAAGCACAGTCGGAGGTGAAACATTATGTACAGCCAGGAGAAGATGTAACCAGAATAGGAGTAACAAATAAGCAGATTGTTCATTCTGTAAGGGTATGGTATGGGGCGAAAAACAAATTAGTGTTCCACCAGCTATTAGCTTCAAAAACATTTAAAAATACTTGTGATAAAACTGGCACATAGCTATACTTTAGGAAAATACTTTGGAATGGACAAAATCAAGATTAGAATTTTAGCCAGATTTTATTGGCTTGGTGAAATGAAAAACATTGTAAACTTTTGTGCAGCTTGCTCAAGATGTCAAAAGATGGTAACACACTCTGTTTCAGAGAAATTCTGATGCTTATGTCTAGTACTAAAGCTATGGATCGTGTAGATGAATTGATAAAATATAGTAACGGCTTTCAGATCATCTTTCAATTTGATCCAGAGTTTTTCCAATGGAATATCTTCAAGATCTAAACATAATCTTGTCACTGTAATCTTCCTTTATCAGGTCCCTCATTGAAAACAAAGCCACTTTGGTACCAAAGCATACTGCTTAAATAGAAAGGCCCCAAAGACATCTTATGAAGCAACTCAAAGGCTTTAAATCCTTCAACTACCTTGATAATCTAGCACAGCTTATATACACTATAACCTACAGCAAGCTCAGAGGTGACCTGTGTCCCACTTTTCAAGCTATGAAAGATCCAATCCTATTTGGCCTCCTGCTTTATTGCAAAACAAGTGATTCTTCAAACAGCAGCACTAGATACCTAAATTTATGCCAACAAATAAACCAGACTTGCTGGAGTGATAGGTTCCTAACTCAGCATATTCCCAGTCAATGGAATATGTTGCCACTACAGGTCAAACAAAGCACTAGTTTGACTACCTTTAGGGCTAATCTTGATGATTGGATGGATAAACACAATCTGCAACATGATTCATGTACAATGCTGTTTGATTTTGGAGTTGAACACTATTAATTGCTTAAAAAAAGTGGCACAAACTTAAGGGAGCCTGCTTAAAGGTGTATATGGCTAAGGATCTTAAGGTGCTAGTAATCACTTGCCTAGTAGTTTTTCCTATGTACTGAATGCATTCCAGTGATTAAGGACTATGCCAATAGTTTTCCTAAAGCAGTGTACCCGAGAAAAAATAGTTAAGTCAGTAGCTGAAGGGCTAGTATTCTTTTTCTCCAAGACAGACGCCAAAACATTTTTCAGACCAGGAAACCTCATTTATGTCCAGGGTAATGCACCATCACTGGCAGTGTTTTAGAGTAAAACACTCTGAGAAACAAGACAGTATCAAGGAATTCTGTTTCTGCTGCTCATACAGATGAAACACTAAGTTCCATAAGCAAAAAAGACTTGTTTTGTGAAATGAAGAAGTTTTCTGGACTAACCGAAAGCATCACACTGAAAATGCATCAACACAGAAGATAAACCTAAAACCATAAAGGATATCATAATTTGAAAGAACAGCAATATGAAAAAAGTGGGAAAATGCTTGAAGGAAAATTCTACCTTGGAGCTCAAAAATGTGTTTTTGTGTTGTACCTTTGTTTTCACTATTTCAATGCATTACATACATCATGTTCTTCCACAAAATAGCTGACATGGGACCTGACAGATCAATAACATTTTGTTTTAATGCTTTCTTTTCCCTGTTCCAAAAATCTATTTCTAGTCCCATTTATACGAGTCATGATGTTCTCTTCCTAGCCCACTAGGATAGAATGGCAGCAGTGCGAGTCATAGGCATCTTACACACCCTCTATAGCAGGATTGCTTACATTTTACTCCTTAATGGCCATCAGTGCAACTACCTCAAAGTCTGTTTTAAAACAATTCTGATCAATTTTACAACTGTAGCCAAAGCAAATAACCAAATTATAGATTTATATAAGGAGAAGAAAAAAAAAACACACATATATATATATATATATATATAGTTACACTTCAGAAGATCAAACGGCTGAAATATCGATATTTCAGCAGATCGAACTTCTGAAATTGTAACAAAAATTAAAAAAAAAAAAAACAGTTCAAGAAGACAGTAATGCAGGGGGGCAAGCCCCCTGCAACCCCCCCACCCACCCCCACTTAAATATACCAACTCTGAGATCGCACTACACTGTCAATACAGCGCGGAACGGGAGATTTTCCTATTCCCTGCTGTAGTGCGATCTCGGAGTTGATATATTTAAGTGGGGGGAGTGCAGGGGCCGTCTTCTTTAACTGTTTTTTATTTTTGTTACAATTTCAGAAGATCCATCTTCTGAAATATCGATCATATGGTCTCGACCATATGGTCTTCGATATTTCAGCCGTTCAATCTTCTGAAGTGCAACTCTATATATATTTACACACACACACACACACATATATATATATATATATATATATATACATATATATATATATATATATATATATATATATATATATACACATATACATATATATATATATATATATATATATATATATATATATAAATTCCAAGCTTGTTTCCCACCTTTCCTGTAAGTAGTCTAGTCCAGATACAGAGTTGCTGTATCCAGGACTGTTTGTAAGCTTCTGAGCCCCCAAAGCTATTCTGTGTTGGAGGGAGGCCTTCTAGATTATCAGTGGGAGTGGTAAGCACTGGGCAGCCTATCTACCACAAGACTGGTTTCTGGCCCAGAAATTGCAGTTTATTGGCCATTTGGGCAGTTTTTTCCATCTCTTTCAACTTTCTGGTTTAAAAGCCTGTGTTTGCGCTTGTTTCCCACCTTCCTTGTAACTAGTTTAGTCCAGATACAGATTTGCTGTATCCAGGACTGTTTGTAAGCTTCTGTGCCCCCAAGCCTTTCTTTTGTTGGAGGGAAGCCTTCTAGCTTATCAGTGGGAGAGGTAAGCATTAGGTAGCCTATTTACAACAAGATCCAGATGCAGATTCTTAGTTTTAGCACTTGAATTTGCTTATTCGTGCTCAGCACTTGTTCAGAACATGTTGTAAGCACTAAAGCTACAAATTACTACAGCACTCAACCTTCCTCATTACCTAGAGGAAAACAGTTTTAGTACTTACTTTCCTTACTTGCTTAGAGAAAAACAGCTCTTGTACTCATGTTCCTCACTTGTCTAGAGGAAAATAGTTTTTATTCAGGCATGTCCAAGGGTCAGCTCCCAGTGTTCTCTCCTGTCTATCTGATGAATCTGGGCATCTTGGGGCAATATAGCAATTGCCTCATGTACACAGACAAGCCTCTCCTCCTACCACCTAACACTACAACCTGTGAGAGATGCTCTTATCTAGCCAAACTGGAGGTAAAGCTCTCTCCAACAAAGACTGAACTTGACAGTCAAGAGGAGAAGGTAAACACTTGCACCACACCACACTCATCACATAGTCCCACTAAACCTACAACACCAAAATCCACATAGAGAAATACAAAAAC
Source organism: Protopterus annectens (assembly GCF_019279795.1). Lineage (NCBI taxonomy): Eukaryota > Metazoa > Chordata > Ceratodontiformes > Protopteridae > Protopterus > Protopterus annectens. The sequence continues at coordinate 491,978,563 of NC_056750.1, read as the reverse complement.
ATTCGCGGAGGCTCTCAATAATAATCTGCTCAAGCAAAAGAGACCTCCAAAGCAGAAGTGCAAGCAAACTCCCACACCAACACAACCCAAATGATACATAGCCCACAGACTCAGTGTGCCAGTCAACTACAGCCCATAAGGCAAAACAATTTACCCAACACACTAGTCCTAGATGACTCAATAATCAGGCACACTGATGTCCCCACTCACCAAGCTAAACAAGGAGAAGGTTACTGTCAGCTGCCTGTCTGGTGCCAGGATCCACCACATAACCCATGCACTCAGGTCACTCCACAACAAGTACAGATATGAGTCTGAGTCTGTGATTGTCCATGTTGGTATGAATGACCTGAGATGTACCTACCTGGACTACATGAAAAGAGACATGGAAGAGCTCTCCAATCTTATAGCCCAGGGAGATATGACCCTAGCCCTGAGTAGCATCCTGCCATCGCCCAGAATGATACCACAGTACAAGGACAAAATGATTGACTTCAACAATTGGCTAAGCTTCTGCTGTCATTCTAAGGGGATCCAGTATCTGTCTGCCTGGGACGACATGGTCAACAGACCACAACGCTTTGCCACAGATGGCCTGCACCTGTCATCCCTGGGATTCCAGATACTGGTAAAGGCTCTTGCCGCCCCTATAGTGCCTTTTTTAGGCAACGTGCAAATGACAAATTCACCACCGTAACAGGAACAAGCAAGCAAAAACTGAGGGTAATGCTACTCAAAGCTAGAAGTCTAAATCTCAAAATGCACTCACTCAAGGTACTCCTTAAAATGGAGAACATCGATATCTGTGCAGTGACTGAGATCTAGTTCAAGGCTCCAGAGATCACCCCTGCATTACCAGGCTATACCTCATACCACACGTTTTGGCCATCTAACCTGGACTGGAACACCAAAGGCGGAGGTGTGTCCATATTCATTAAGAATATCCACACCTCCAGGCGAGTTGCTCAGCATAATGCATCCGAGGTTATCCAAGTGCAAATAACTCTGGGCAAAACTGCAATCCAAACTGTAGCTTGCTACAGATCCCCCACCATGCCCCCAGGATTCCCACTCCTCTTTTCTTGATATACTGAAAAATATTAGGGTTTAACCAAACACCCTAATATTGGGCAATTTCAACTACCCCAACATTAACTGGGAAAACTACTCGTGTACCAACTCCTTTGCTCAGCGCTTTCTGGAATTCATAAATTCCATTGCCCTGGATCAACTTAGCCACACCACCACCAGGGGCAACAATATCCTAGACCTAGTCATTACCAACATGAGTGACCAGTGTTGCACATCTGAAGTCAACTCCTCATTGGTTAGATCAGACCATAAACTAATCACCCTAGATATCCACTTCCCGCCCCCATTAAGGAAACCACAGTAAATAATTTCTCCAAAGCCAACTTCATGCTTCTTAATACAGAAGTGGTGAACTTCATGACACCCATTCAGATGGACAATACAGTTACGACTGCTGAATCCTACACAAACGCACTCTATAAGCACTTACAAGTGCATGGATCGTGCTATCCCAAACAGAATCAAGATGCTATCCTCCAAAAAAAGGAAGCCAATCTGGCGGTCCCTTGCCATAAACAACTCTACAACAGAAGAAAAGAAACTGTTGCAAAAGATAGTAAAATCCCATGAGTGGAGGAGCTCCCTGGTCAACCTCAGTAAGAAGCTGAGATCCCTTATAAGATCCTCCAGAGCTAGCTACGAAAACAAGATTGCCACTGATTCCAAGGACAACCACAAAGCATTCGACAGCTTTGTCAGGAATCTCAATGGCAACACCCAGATCTGCTCGGAGTTACAGCACAATGGCACAAAAATTACAGAACCAACTGATAGTGCCAACATCCTGGCAGATAGGTTCAGTGCTAACTTTACCCCCCCTCTCACCCCCTAAAGGGCCCATACCTATACAGGAAGAATGCAGAGTCCCTGTAATCACAACTACACAGGTAAAAGCAGCACTCTCTAAAGCCGAAAACACAGCATCCATGGGACTAGACAACATCCCAGGCTGCATTTTACATGAACTTCAGAACGAACTGGCTCCCTACCTAAGCACCATGTTCAATCAGAGCCTCACATCAGGCTTTGTGCCCACTGAATGGCACACAGCAACAGTTATCCCACTCCACAAAGGGGGAGCCACCACTGATCCTGGGAACTATCGCCCTATTAGCCTAATGAGTCTGGTCTGCAAGGCCATGGAACGTATCATCATGGAATTCATAAACAAAGACATTGGTAACCTCCAAACTCTGGACCCCACCCAGTTCGGGTTTGTGAAAGGCAGATCATGCCTCCTGAACCTGGTCAACTTCTTTGAGGTAGTAACCAAAGCCATAGACGAGGGTAAGGTGGTTCTCACAGCCTATCTTGACCTCGCCAAGGCTTTTGACACCATCCCCCATTCTGGAATTATAGCTAAACTCACTAAACTAGGTATAAATCCCCACGTCACAAGATGGGTTGCCAACTGGCTCACTGACAGAACCCACAGTGTAAAAGTTGCAGACTCCAAATCTGACTTCAAACCAGTGACAAGTGGAGTACCACAGGGTTCAGTCCTGGGACCTCTCCTGTTTGGTATCTACTTCCCTGAAGTACAGGCTAACACAGAAGGCCATTGGCTAACAAAGTTTGCAGATGACTGCAAACTAGGAGCTATAGTCGAGTCCCTAAATGATGTGGACATCCTACAGAAGGGCTACAGAGACAGATGCCTGGTGTCAGAGCCATGGCCTCAAGTTCAATACCAAAAAATGCATTTTATCCCCTTTGGTAAAAAGTCTGTACCCATGAACTACCACATAGGAGCAGTCTTAATGCCGAATGTGTGATAAGAGACCTTGGGACCCAGGTGGACAGACGTCTCTCCTTTGATAATCACATTGCCACAGTAGTCAGGAAATCCTTCTATGTGGCACACCTCATCACAAAAGGGTTCTCATCCAGAAAAAAAGAGGTCACTGTTCCCCTCTACTCGACACTCATTAGACCCATTACAGAGTACAATGCCCTTTTTGGAATGTACCTCACAAGACATCTGCAGTAGCTGGAAAGGCCACAAAAGTACCTCACAAAGAGGATTACTGGCCTCAGATGCCCTACACTGACTGTCTCAAAAAACTCCAGCTTTACTCTGTAGCATATCACCTACTCCGAGGTGATCTCTGCCTAATGTATAAAGCTATGTCAAACCCAGGCTGTTGGACATGCTACACCTAAAGAAATCCCAATTCCTCTGAGCTACACGCTCTATGGACCTAAACCTTGTCACCACAATAAACAGGACATGCTGGAGGGGATAGATTCCTGTCCCAGAGACTTCCCATACTCTGGAACAAGCTACCCATCTATGATGAGCAAAGTTCCTCATTAACACTCTTCAAGAAAAATCTTGATGAGTGGATGGAAAATAGGAAATACACCCCGGGGATTACTTCTGTGGCTCTGCTCGACAGCGGCACAGGAAATTTACTTTCTTGGGTTGGCGTAAGCCAGAGAACTTTGTTGGCTAGGCTTACTTAGGCCCTTGGGCCGATAGCCTAGTACCTACATATGAACACGATTGCCATTTTGTAGTTCTGTGCTATGGGCACTGACAGTCCCTCCCCCACACACTTTCTGAAGTGTCAAAACTAGCATTGCAATCTAACAGCTGTCAATCAACAGTTCAAAAAACTAGTTCTGTTACTCATCAAACCAGTTTATAAAGCAGTAGAAAGATTTTTTTTTAACTCCTGAATGTTGGTAAGGTGTGTTAAAATCCTTACAATTTCTGCTCAAAAGTATTTTACACTCACAGAACAAAAAAACTATCTGTTCATGAATTTGTTAGTAGATTTTTAAAAACGGAGACACAAAAAGCCCATGTACATTATATTTCTCATTTCTGTTGCATTGCTACTCTTTGATTTGTTATATTGCAGTACACTAACACTTTAAATATTTGGTAACCCCATCAACTAGGTGCACTGATACAATTTCTCTTCCTCCCTGAAATAAAGTCATTGGAAAACAGTTTCACAATACTTTTTTAATATATAGCAGCTACTGATCTGCTGAAATCAGTAGGACTAATTGCCTGTGCTAGACTGTGGGCAGTACCTGACACGGAGAACTATACAGTTCCCTATGTCTATGCTATTTCACACAGGAGGCAAATTTCTCTCTGCCATAGTATGGGAGACACTACGCTTAACAAAAAAAAAAAAAAAAAAAAAAAGAAAGAGTGGGCTTTCCATTATTCCTTCGATTCCAAGGCAAAAAAATTAAAGTTTCATGAAGTATCAGTAGGGTTCTGGCACCTAAATAATACTGGAACCATTATGTAGGTGGAAAAGGTTGAGTTAAACTGTAGGAGGGGATGGACTTTTTTTTAAAATTAGGAATAGTGAGAAATCTCAAACTTGGATGGAATAGTCAGATTGTGCTAGACCTCAGAATGGGTGGTTCCATAAGATATTGTAAAGATATCCAAAAACTGAATGCCATAACCACATCCGACACTTATCCAACGCCCAGAGTGGATAAGTGGAGATAGAGGCTAGGCTAAGCAAGGATTCGGACTACCCAAGATTTAACCAAGTGGATAAAGGCAGATTCCTCAAACTCTTGAAGCTAAACATGCAAAAGAATTTTCTGCCCCCCGAAGTCTTTTTTTGATTACGCTGTCTTTTTCGACTTCACGCAGCTATTGACAATTTTCAAGACCTTGTGGCTAAAATTCTGAAAGCTTACAACAGGAACTTAGCAGCAATCCTTGATGACACAGCAACTTATTCAGAAGACTGGATAAACCAAACTCCTAAGTGCAAAACATGTCAGACTCTAATACAGGGATGAGTTACAGTTAACTCTGCTAGAGGTTAGCTTTGCATGACAGAAGTGAGATACTTAGCACGTTACTGGAAAAAAAAGAAGCAATTAGACCTCAAGCAGAAAACACAAAAAGCTGTCAAAACTGGCCTACAACCAATACCAAACAAGTGACAGTATTCTTAGGACTACCAGGTTACCACAGAATACTGGAAAATTTGGAAAATGAAAATACTGGCTATGCTATTTTTGGATTTGGATCAACATGTATATAATACGAGAAGATCAACTTTGACTACCATGTTAGGTTTCTATGAACAAATCACTAAAGCTTTGGACACAGGACTTTATTGTGAAGTTGACTACTCCACAGTGTGATACACAACAGTCTTATTAATATTAAGATCAACCTTTTTGTGATTACACTGATAATGGCATGGTTAACAGATCTCAATGGATAAATACACAAGGCATAATTTCAGAATCTTTGCCCTATAATATTGGAGTGCCCTTGGGATCTTTTCTTGGTCCTGCATTATTCAGCACTGTTTTTTCCTCAATACCTAAATTCAACATATGCTGGGTAAGCAAATAAGCAGAATGTAAAATAGGATTTACTGGACAAAATGATTATGATACAGAGCAACTTAATACCTACATGAGACACATACAAATGGGCACAGAATACTGGCATTAACTTCCGTTATGGCAAGTGTGATGTGATGCATTTTGGTAAGTTACTAGTTAGTTCGTCTACGTACTTGAAGCAACATAAACTTAAAGAAGCAACACAGTATGAGGATTCGGGGATAATCATTAACTGCTAATTTTTTCTTTTGCAACTCATGTAAATATAATTAAAAAAAAAGCATTTATAAAATTGGCTACATGTTAAAAAAAAAAAATCTTAGTACTATAAACAAAACATGTCTTACTTGCCTATATGAAATTCATACAAAACCTATTTTGGAGTACAACATCTTTTGTGTTCATATTGTGGTCAGTTAAAACAATTTAAAGAGTGCAAATGAAGTTCACCAAGAGAATAATTTCATACAAAGATTAGAGTTATATCGTAAGATCTAAGAATTTAAATTTACTTCGCATTCACTAAAGATATATTCATAGGATATTAATATTTGCCTACAAGACTTAAGATCCTAGACTATAGCCAATGTTGGACTTATTTTTCCACTATAACACAGACATAGGGATATGAATTTTCTTCTAGGTAATATGACAACCACCTTGCGACATTAATTTTGGACACAAAAGATCAGTGAAGCTAATTTAACTTTCTATTTTTAAGTCACAAATATTTACTTTGTACTTCTCTAATGTAAATGTATATCAAATGATCACTGTACCAATGCTCTCTCAAATGTTTTATATATTGTTAACTGTACTTGTTTGTGGAGATTTTCTCCCTGGGCCTCTGCTGAAAATGGGTTCCTGACCCAGTCGGACTTTCCCAGTCAACAAATGCTAAGTAAATAAATAAGTTATGCAACAAACTCCCAATAGCTATTCCAGAATGTAAGAATACAGATTTTATGGGTGGGGGATAGTGCACATAATCCAGAGATATTAGAATCAGTATTCCTTGATAGCCATATGCCCTAAGCACTGGAATATAACTTGTAAACCTACAGAAAATGTGTACTCAAATTTACTACAAACAGCCTGTCCTCTGCCAGAGTAAGGTGCCAATCCAAATAATGTGACCAGTAGAAGCATCTGAGGCTTTAAATCAACTGAGAGCAAACTGATGCTCAGAGATGGTCTTTGTTGCCTCAATTTTACTAAACCTTTTACTTTATATACTGACACATCTGAAAACAGGGTTGGAGGTTCATTTACCTCAGAAGTACCCAAGTAAGTAGCTAAGTAATGTTGAAACAAGACACTTTGCCATAAAATAAAATGCTTCTCTATTAAGTGGCCACTAACTTCTTTACAGTATTATTTGTTGGGCTATTCTCTTCTCTTCGGTAAAAGACCACACATCCCTCACAATGACTGTACCACCAGCAAGATATAAACATCAAATTGTGTTATTTGGGTTTTGTCACTAAGGTGCTTTCATTTCATCATTCCACAAGAATGTATATACGCTATTCCGGTCCAATAACCAATACTATTCATAACACAAAATTGTATTCTTTGGGTACACTGTGGCACAGTGGCTGTTTCACAAATAAAAGTATGGGATATATATTCTGTATTACGGTATGAACTTTATGTTAGCATGAAGTGTCAGTCTACTATGGCAGTGAACCCTGTGATAGTTGAAGCAAAGGTAAAGCACATGAAAAAGCTGATTTTAAATATTGGGGCTTGTAGCCATGGTGATCAGAAACATTAGCCTCTGAAAGAAAGGGATTTTTGAGGATAAGAGTGGAGACTCATGTTAGATGCTGACCAAAGGAAAAGGTGGAAGTACTAAAAGAATCACTGGAAATCCTGTGGATTTACTTGAGTAGTACAAGGAATCTGAGGATGTACCTGGGAACTGAAAGCCTGTGAGCTGCAAGGATTACTGTGTGCAAATGAGATACCTTAAAACTAAACTGGAAAATAGAGTTGAACTTACACTGACCAAAATGCATAAAGCAAAAGTGCTTTTATTTTCAAATAAGCTAAACTGAATCTCGATTTTAACTGTCACTGTAAATATACTGCATGGAAACAGAAGTTTCTTCACTGTATTATACCTGCTGCAGAGTGCTTGTGTATAAATCCTAACCTCCTTCATTCAGTCATAATGGGAGGGGAGGTGGAAGGCTTATAAGGATTCGGCTAGCACAACTACATTTCTCCTCACTTCAAAACAGAAAAGTAGGACTGCACAACTGACATGAACTAATTTAAGGTTAAAACTACAATCTGCTAATATAAGGATTGCAAGATTAAAACACTGGTACCTGGTGCAATTCAAAACAAAACTACCCTCCATTCTATACAGAAAAAAGGGCAGAAGATCTTCAATAAGACTGAACAGAAAGGGGATACATTCCTCTGAAATCACGAACAAACTGATCCTTAAGCAAAGTCCATCTCAAGTCCAAGATGCTGCATTAAGTGATATAATGTACAGATTCAGTTGAAAATTAATCTAGATTACTAGAAAACAGAGTTCCACCTGTAGTCTGAAAAATAAGCATACACAGTCCTACATACACTGGTACAAGACAAATAAAATCTAACTCCAGTCAAAGAGGTAAGGTGGATGGAAGGTCTTTATACAAGGTGGTACAATGCTAGAGTAACAGATTCAGCTGTTACTAAAAAAAAAAAAAAAAAATTTGGGTCTACATCATATGAGCGAACAGGAAAAAATGCAAACACTCAATCTCGAAAGTACCGGACCTCGAAGTGCTTTTTCTGAGATCGCGGTACATTGAAAAATGGAATATTTACCCCTTTCCTCACTGCAGTGCGATCTCGGAGGTGGAATATATATTTAGCGGGGGGGGGCCCACAGTAGCAAGTTTGAGGTCCGGTACTTTCGAGATTGTGAGCATTCGCAGTTTTTCCTATTCGCTCATATGATATAGACCCAAAAAAATTCAATTCCTCTTGGGGACGAAAAAAGGAAGGCCCTGCATGAGCTATAACAGTAACATAATGCTAATCATTTGTAAAACTGTACATTTCCGGCATTAAAATACAAGGAGTTAAAAGCTAGCAGCCATTCTGTCAAAATTTTACAGATACGTTTTGAAGATGAAGTGGATGTTTCACTGAAAATATATACTAGCCAATATCATAAACACAACCTTTTGTGCAGGATAAGTAGTTGAGGTATAAGTAGATACAAATACATGAATTCCCTCACAGGATGCCAGAAGAAGAGTCAAAAGCCTGAGGTCAAGATTACTGACACTGTCTCTCCTGCAGCAATGATATCTCCACTGAATTAAGATCTTGACTAGGAGGATATCAGTGTTGGCATGACAAACCCTGAACCTGGACTACATTTCAAGAAGGGCCTCACAAACTTACTTAGACAGTTAGAATTAAGGTCATAAGCATGACAGAGAGAGAGAAATTTCAATCCAATGGGTTGAAGTCAGAAGAACAGTCAAAACAGAGACTTCTCTCAAACTGATTTCAAGTTGCAAGTTGAGAAGAGTTCACCCCTACAATTCTAAAGTACGACAGACTTGGAACCATAGTTGAAGCAGACATGGAGGTCAATCTCAAAAACAGAAAAAGTGGACAATGGAAGGAATGTCCATGATCCATACAAATGTATGGTCACAACTAACATGGAAGACTGAGCAGGGCTGGTAAGAAGTCCAAATTCTGAGGGGCTAGCTCAGTATTAGTAAAACATTTCTGCCCTTGAAAAGGTATCATAAAAAGAAAGGAAAACATAAGTGGCCAAGTCAGCATTTGTACAAATGCTCAACAAAGGCACATTCCAAGTCTCAAGAACAAAATATTCACAAGAAATAATTTTACACTTAAGATGTCACTTTCCATTATTCATCTAAAGCATGAGACCAGTAAAACTGATAAGAACAAAGGAAGATAACAATGGCAAATAATAAGGGGAGCGCCATCAAATGCATAAAAACTTACAAATACTAACCCCAAGACAAAAGATTAAGTTGCTGGAGGTAACAAGAAAGGCTAAATTAATTAGACTAAAACTCAAGAAAAGACACTAGAATTACACCCAATAAATTTAAAAAATGGCAGCCTGGAGTGATCGACTGACATGACAAGAGAAATATAGAGAATTGCCCATAGTCACACAGCCTCCGGTTGAATCCATTGCCTTAACATGGAAGCCAGGTGTGGAGACTGAAGCTAAGTGAAGATTAATAGCTATACCTTCAAGCAAAAACAAGCCACATTACGTTGAAAAAGTAAATACTAACAAATATCAGACATAAAATCCATTGTAAACTGCTTTTGGTTAATCATTTCTCTTCTGTATTTGTACCTTACAGAATGAATGCACTCAACAGCAATTCAAAGTAATGGTAATGTGAAATTAATAGCAGACCTTAGCTTCTTTCTTAATTTGTTGCCAACAAGGACAATATATTAAGTACACCCCAAATTTCTCAGCTTAGCGAAGGGTTATCACATAAAACCACAAAGCTATGCTTATATTCAGTGTAAGATAAGCAAAAAATAAAATTAATCTCACAAACAATATGATTAGTTAGTAAGTTTCCCCAAAGCCATCTATATCAGAAGTGATGGATAATGATGTTAAAAGAAATGGATTCTCACCTTAATAAGGAGTCTCACTGCTATCTTCTGAATATGCAGCAAGTACAACTGTTTCATTACAAAACCAAGACAAACATTCATTTACCACAGTGAAGTAATTAAACTGCAAGAACTATTTTTTACTAAACTTAAACTTAGTTAATGGATTCCGTTGACTTTGGCTTAAGGACACTTAAAATGAAGCACCAAAATGGGCTTCAAAATGCAACACTCTTATTACTTAAACTGGTAATATTCAAGTGCTTCTACATATGACAGCTATGGATAGAAGGATATACTGTCTGTTACGTAATAATTCAGTATTTATTTACAAGACAGCAAAGCAAGGGACAGTATCTGGCATTCACCATTCAGGATGAGAATTGAAAAATCAAGGCAACGTTTTACTAAAATGTTATCTGACACAAAGATCCAAGTTTAACAACTTGAAGACTTACTGGATATAGGATATGTATCCTTCTGTTCCTGAGATGCAGATCATTCAAATAATGGAAATACATCAGAATAAAAAAACACACAGTAACAAAAACAAAAGCATTCTTAAACAGCATGTGAAGGGAAAGACTGGAATTACAAACATTAATCAACTAAAGTGTCACAGTCTCAACATACGAACAATACTGTATACATAGCTTTGTCAAAGAACAATTATGGAAAACTGTACTGTGACAGAAATTAAAAGTAGAACAACTAACCTGTAATCACGTCCACCATAACAAAGGGGACTTCTACCACACAAAATAAGAAAATCTACCATTCACACAATTTAATACTAATCTGCCTCCTATCTTTGGACTAAATTAAGCATCTCTTATTGGTAATGAAACGCATTTCATCGTTTCTAAAAACAACCTTCACAAATGGGGCTGATTGACTGGACAAACTACAATAACCAACTTTCGAACTTGGTACCATTAAGATGTCCATAATAAGTACGCCAAACTAGAGATAAGAAAAACAGAATACATACAGTTGCAGACCAAAAGCCACAACCACTGAAAATCAAATGAAGAATGAAAAAAATGCAGCTACAGCTGCATAATACAACAGGGCATGACTGACCTACCATACAGGCTGATTCCAGGCAACCTCAGATCATTACTACATCCACGTGTGTCGAAATCCACATTACTAGCATAATGTAACAAAAAACATGCTGACCTATGAAATGCATAACCCACAACTTTAACTATATGAAATTTTTAAATATGTACATATCACCTGTGTTCAACCTGTTTAACTGCAAGTCATAGCTTGTGTGTTGATATTTTGTTACTGTATTTATTTTTACAACTGTAGCATTCTCCACAATGTAAACTAGCCAAAGTGGCTTCTGTCACGGCTGAGAAGGGTCTCCAGACCAGCCCAATTATTTATATACACACATAAAAAAGTAATGCAACATAGACAAGTTGCACTCCAAAATTGCTAACAGTTGTAGGGGAAAAATACATTTATGTATATAGATACTAATGTCTACCTGTACATAAACACAAGGACTATTCGCACACGCACACACACACACACACACACACACACACACACACACACACACACACACACACACACACACACACACACACACACACACACACACTGGTAGTATAAATTAGAACTACATGTTAAACTACTAGAGTAAACATGTGAATAGCATAACAGACTTACAATGTCAACTGGTTATATGGAATACATGTAAACTACCTCTTCACCTGCATAATACAATAGTTTGTCAATGATGATTCAGGTCAGTTAAATATACTGGATATCTAAGAAGAATGACTAAAACGTATTTTCAGGGCACCGAAAAGCATTTTAATTGCAAACTTATGCACTCTGGTGTATCCCACATCTCAAATGAAATTAAACTCCACCAAAAGATTCTGTGGAAAAAAGATGTCCATTCTTCAACAAAAAAAAAAGAATTTTGGTTAGATGTTCAGAAACATCTTTAGGAGCTTATTGGAAACCACATAATGTAAAAAATTGATAAAAAACGTCATCTACAATAATATCTAGTTTTCTGCATTTGGCACTGAATACTTCATGAATTTTGACAGGCAACTCTACAAAATGATTAGTGATTGTGCCATAGATAATGCATGTCTCTGTAGGTTGGGACCTGACATAATAGTTAAGATGTTTTTCCTCAAACACAGATTACAAGCTTTAATTCTTACCTTTGGGGTGGGAACTTTAGATAGACTTACAAATGGCCTGTAAGGGCAGATAGCCTAGTACTAGCCTAGAAATCTATAACCAAAATGCAGTGAACTAGTTGACACCAAACAACATACAAAATAACCTGATAAAACCAGCAGTTAACTGTAAAGTGAAAATGTCATTTTATTAAATGGGCTACAAATGACAACATTTAAACTAGACTGATTTATGTAGTTTATTAAAAATATAGTAAATACCTTGCTTTCAATTTGATCATTCAAAATATTGCCTAGGGCCATTAGAATTCCATGCAAACATGTAAAGCAGGCAAAGGGGAGAGAGAAGTGAACGGTATCTTGGGAAGGGGAGGTGAAAAAGTAACTTGGGAAAGTTTTATTTAATGAATTGTGCAGGCACTGAACACAAAGTCCTGAAGCTTAAAGACAGAATTCCCCTTACACACATTACAGGTTAGTTAATGTGTTGCATAATAAAAATAAATTCATGCTGCACGTATCAATTTATATTGTAACAAGTTCAAAGGAGCAGCCACTTTACTACATTAAAATAATTCACATATAATGTTAACACCCTCATATTATTATTAAAACTATAAGGTACATGATTTACTCGTATTATGGACACAGTCTATGCTCCATTTAAAAATTATTCAGGTTTTTTTAGAAGACTTATCCACGAGCTTGTTAAAATTGCTGGTTGACATATTTTGGATACTAAGTAGAAATCTCAAAGGCAGTCAGTGGACATGTAAACAGCTTAAATAACAACTGTAAGCTGAATCCAAATGCTCAAAAGGTACAAACACCACTTTAATAAGTTGTTGTGTCTTTCGGCTTTTTCCCGGTTAGGGGTCGCCACAGCGGAACTCCGGTCCGCTAATGATTGGCAGTAGATTTTTACGTGCTGAGTTGCCGGCCCTGAAGCACAACCTTCAACGAAGGTATGCCCATTCAGGCATGTCTCCACACAGAAGATGCTCAAACAATAAAAAAAGGTTATCACTTTCGTTTCACAATATGTGGAACTTCATCAGACAAACAGATTTTACAAATGTCACTTCCTTTATACTTCATCATCCATTCTCATTGGTTAAAACACATTAATATTAAATTTTAAATAAATCACACATTAACTAGTCGAGTGCTGTAAGGGAACCAATAAACAATGAACCTATACACTTACAGATCATTAAAAAACAACACAATAGGTTGCTAGAACAATAAATGCAATAATGCATATTAGTCTGAATACTAACTGAATTTCTCTTTAAAAACAAGCTGTATAGACAAAAATATGTTTTTTAATTTGTCTAAACGTGACTTGCACTTTTATGTTTACTTAATCTATGTGTTTATATTGATTAAACCTGTGTATTTTTTATCCGCATTACTATGCATTTATGTGGACCTTTTTCCTTTCCAATGCTTTTAACTTAAAAATGGGAGAGACAAAGCTTCTCTCATTTATACCTGGCCAGCTATCGGCCTGCAGACAAATCTGCCATTTAAGTTCGCTGATCTCGAACATCAGTGCCCATGGTTTATTGTCATCAATAATGACATATCTATAGCCATAAAATGAAAAACATGCCTCTCATTGCTGATAATATGCTTTGCTAGGGCATTACTGATGTTATGTCTTTTAATGGCATACTCATACTCGTATATTCTCTGCAAAAGCTTTCTCTCCGTCTTTCCAGTATAGAAACACGGACATGATTTACACAAGGCCAGGTACACCACTACTTTAGAACCACAGATATTTCTATTCCTAAGATGGTATATGATGTTCCTGACAGTAAAACTATTCGGCACTTGAATTTTATTGCACCATGTACAAGCTCCACGTTTGACCATTCCTTGTTTAGATTTTATTTCTCTTCTGTTTTGTCCTAAATAAATCCTTAAAGTTTGGCCCCTTCCTATATACAATTCTTAGGTTTTCCCTTATTCTCTGTCTTATATTTGAATCCTCTAATACGATGGGCCAGTTCTTTTCAAAAATGTTTCTCAGCATGGGGATGTCCTGGTTGAAGGTCATAACCAAGGCTTTTTAAAATTCAGATGTTGCCCCTTCTTTCTCATTTTCATATCCAAACAGGGTCCTCTCCCCACTCATTATTGTCTCATGTGGCTGATCCGCAGACAGCCCAAAAGTATCGTGATGACCTAAAATGGGCTGAAAATGACCATTTAACCTTTAACCTTTAAGTAGTAACCTCTGAAATTAGTTTGTCCACAAGTTCAGGGGAGAAGGCCCTACTAAGAAACACAGACCGCAAGGTGTTGACCTCGGAAATAAAATCACTGTGCATGGTAACCATTTGGGCCGCCCTGACAAGTTGCCCTTTCACAACAGACTTCTTTTGATGGAACGGATGCAAGCTGCTAAAGTGCAGGAAGGAGATGGAATGTCATTTTCCTGTGAATCTTGGTAATATATCTGTTGTTAATAATGTCATTGAGAAGGCAAATGTCAAGACAATGAATGAAATGAGTACTAAAATTGAAAGTAAACTGCAAAAAGGACGTGGTCTCATTGATGCAATTCAAAAAGCTTTTCAACTCTACAGGTGGCCCTGCTTTTCATCTCTACAGGTGGCCCTTTCCATATCACGCAAATGGATGATAAAGTATAAAGGAAGTGACATTTGTAAAATCTGTTTGTCTGATGAAGTTCCACATATTGTGAAACGAAAGCACTAACCATTTTTTTTATTGTTTTTACTTATTAAACTGGTGTTTGCAACTTTTGAGCATTTGGATTCAGCTTACAGTTATTTAAACTTGTTTACACATCCGCTGACTGCCTTTGAGATTTCTACTTGGTTTTGCGAGGTTTTAGTTTGTTTATATTATGGATACTGGTGACATCAATATAATGCTTGGCAGCATGCCACAGAAAGCATTTCTGACACCAAGTACTCAAATGATACAGTCACGGGCAAGCTTATGATCTTCTAGACTGTTGCAGGTATAAGAATTCGTTACATCCTGACTTTGCATATTTATATGTTAAGTACAAGACATGTCATATAAATTATTCCTTTTTTGTTTTTGTGTCAGTATGCCCATATGCTGTGTATGTGCATTGCCACACACTACTTTTACTACATAAATCTATGCTGAGTAGTACTATTACATTTGCTAACATTTATAGAACAAGGTTAAGGAAGAATATCAGAAATGATACTTTCTACAGATTTTGAGACCCTATAAGCCAACACATGTAGGAATGATGTACTTTAAATGCAGTCTGAATTATTGCACTGCGCAAAAATGAGCACACTTCAAGCTTTCAGCATATTTTTTACTAATAAGAATATCAGTTAAATACAGACATTACTAGAATACTCATTTAAACATCAAATGCAGTGTGGCAAAACAAAATGCAGCATTTGCATTCCACTCTGCTGTTTACGTGAAGAAAGCTGGCAGCTAGAAGTTGTCCTGTTCTAAAAATCATTATTTTATGTAAAAACAGAACTTTAAGAAAAAAAAATGCTCCATGACCAGACCTCTTGCCTGCCCTGGTGTATAACTGTGGTGGGCATTACTTGCTTATGCTTAAGCTCTCCAGTCTTGACTTTCACAAATGTGTGCTGGCTGCAAGAAATTATTTGACTTTAATTTCAAAGTGTAATAAAATGTTAGTAAACATGCATTTCTGCAACGTTTGGAAATTATAATGTTGTTGTGTCTTTCGGCTTTTCCCAGTTAGGGGTCGTCACAGCGGAACTCCGGTCCGCTAATGATTGGCAGTAGATTTTTACGTGCCGAGTTGCCGGCCCTGAGGCACAACCTTTAATGAAGGTATGCCTATTCAAGCATGTCTCTACACAGAAGACGCTCTAGCTGAGAATCGAACAGGACACCGTCTTACTGTGAGGCGACAAAGCTACCGCAGCACCACCACCGCAGTTACTTGGAAATTATAATGTATATTATATAAAAGAACAGGAGTGTGCATACATGCACACATCAAGATCTTCGCACACAGGTAACACAGATTTATTTACTAAACATTACTGAGGCCTAGGAGCCAGTAAACTTTGCATTTTTTTTCCAGAGGTGTTTGTATGCAGAACAGAATTACCAGTTGTCAAAACACCAGCACCTCCAACTGCATGTCATCATTGTGCTAGGCATGAAGACATCACAACATGCATATCCCCACTAAAGTAAAATGAAGCATTTTACTAAAGGTATAACTTTTAGCAGGATAGAAATGTCTTTGTATTGTTTTTAAAGACACAGGCAGATTGGAGCGCAACTGAGACGGGATTTGATGGAATGGTTCAGGTAAGTAATTTCCACTGCACATAGAAACTAGAAATTTTAGATAACAATGTTTGCTTTGATAATTACATACGAAATGACATTCCTAATCAGCTCAAGGGGATACTTTACACAATGCAAAAACAGTCCTTTCTATTTTAAAGAAATAGCAAGAGCACCAAGCCAAACCAGTGGACACAGACCAGATTAGAAAAAAATGATTTCTTTATTCCAAAGTACAAAATCGATGAGCACTGAATTCATCAGATAAAAAACATAAGAATCAAACAGTTTAAATATCCTCAACACAAGTCACATGACTGACGAGTCCCCCCTCCGTTAAACTCCATGAACAGGAATGCCCACCGTAAGCATTTGTAAATACATTAATATAGTGGTAATGTGAGACTCACACAATATAAACCTACAATAATTTAAACATGATAAAATAAAAGTGAATGTCTACTTTATAAAAAAGTGTACATTAAAAGTGATGAGGATGAACCACTCTTTTATATTAAAATAGTCTTAGCCAATCAACAAGTCAGTGCTTTTAGTTTCAATAGTGTGCGGTCTATACTTTATATTACTATAATACTATAGTGTACTGAATGTTGCTTTGATTTTACAGTTTTAGGTGTTTTGTCTTTGTACCTGTACAGTGTACTATTTTTCTTCCTACTTTAGTTGATATATAGTTTGAAGTTTATTATCCTACTTTTATTTGATGTAAAATGTATAGTGTCATACTTCTGTACCTGGAAATTGTACTTCATTAATCTGTGTTATATGTGGAGCTTTACTCCCCGGGCCTCCTCTGAAAAGGGATGCGTGTCCAATTGGACTTTCCCAGTAACCAAATGTTAAATAAAATAAAAATAGGCTCACAATGGAGGTGTGTTCACTGAGGCCAGGCCATTTACCGGCATTACACTGTAATGTAAGTTGAATGTTCCAACTCATCCCTTCCACTACAGCCAATCATATTGGCAAAAGCAGGGGATGAAGAGATAGAACCAACAAGGCCTACAAGTGATGAACTTGGAAATAACAGTATAATACCAATGAACAACGTGGATAATAATGTGACTGAATGTTCGATTGTTACTGTGACATCTCCATGCTGGGCCAGTAATCAAGGAGCCCAAATCCTCACCAATGACACTAGAGAGGGACGTTCACTTGGAATACAAATGGATACACTCAGTATCTTGCATCAAGCACAATTTCCCTTAACAGCATATAGGGCACACAGCCCGGGGTCAGGGTTTTTATCACCAAATAAATATACGTGACACTGTCTCTCCCTAAGTCCCCAATAAGGTCCCCAATAAGGTTCCCCACTGGCACTGTGAAACCAGTGCTTCATGTCCCTGCCCCAAGTAGCTGACACACACAGATTTAAGTTCACACACACACACACACACACACACACACACACACACACACACACACACAAAAAAAACAGGAAAGGCTGTCACCGATTACCCACTGTGCCCCCTTCTGCCCAGACTATAAGGTAGATATCACTGCTGCCAATCAGTTACTATAACACTCTTAAAAGGGTGTCCAATTATACTGAGTGAAGTTAACATTGATACAAATGGTAATGTTGTCCAAACAGCAAGGCTTTCAGGAGTGGCCAGAGTTATCACCAAATAAATATATGCAATACTCTCAAAACTTAAATATTTTTCTAAAACGACCAGCCACAATGGGAAGTTTAAATATATTTAATAAATAAAAGACCATGAAAATACTAAATAAGTTTTTCCAGTAAACACCAGAGTTTCAGTCACAGGGAATATTAAAAATAAAACAAATGGAAAGTCTGACACAGTTACAGAAAAACAATACTTCTAATTTCACTATATTTTCCTGGCTAATCTAAAAGAATTACTGTTCCCTAGTTAAGTTACTTATTACCGCAAGGCAAAATGATGTGGGTGAGTGGTTCTTGTTGTAAGATCCAAGACAGAATGCTGAGAGCAAACTCCTACTAATACCTAAATAATATTTGTGGCTTACAGAATGACATCACACACACTGGTCATCTGACTCCGTTTCTCATGCCATCACCAACACTAGAACCTGACAGGATTTTAGCAGGTCTATATTACCAAAGTGAAAAACCCTATGCGCGAATACCAAAACATCGACCCCTATACCACGAAAATCCCGAATGCACTAAACCACGGGAAAAAAATATCGAACTGTCATAGTCGGCCAACCCCACCACCCGCTACATACTACCTACCCAAACAAAATAAACAAACCACATACATACACTAACCAAACCCTACATCTAACCTAAACTAAAGCACCAAAACCCTACCTCCAACACTACACTAAACCCCACAAACACTATTATCTATGCACTCTCCTTAACCCCTCCCTAACCCTAAGGTCCGTAACTACCGCACACTTCCCCTACACACATGCACCCAAACAAAACAAATAAAATACATACATGCATTTAAAAAAAACCCCTACCTCCAACACTATACTAAACCCCACATACACAACTAACTATGCACTGTCCTTAACCCCTCCCTAACCCTAAGGTCCGTAACTGCCACACACTTCCCCCACACACATACACCCGAACAAAATAAATAAAACACATACATACATTTAAAAAACACCTACTTCTTACACTACACTAACTCTTACATACATTACCTATCTATGCACTTACCTTAACCCAAATCTTAACACTAAATTCTTATCTATCACACACTTGCCTTACGGAGCTATACTGCAGACGGGCCACCCAAACCAAATCAACATTTCAAACTTCGCGGTTTTGAACTTTCGCGGTTTACGTACTTCGTGCAATATGGGTCAACGTCTTCGTATTTGCCTGAAGGAATCTTTGCTCTCATAATAGGAACCCGATTTTAGCACCTATGTGTTACCATACACACAGACTGAGCTTTGCTCAGATCTCCTGGAAGTCATAAAACCATTCTACTCTTCCTACAGGAGCTACAACCTATTCTCTAGCACAGACATTGCATCTCTCTGTCTCCATTCAAAACTGTGGGATAACATCTTTATGGCTTAACCTATAAAGTCATTTAATTTCAGATATATTTTAAAGTTTGCTGCAGCTGGATTTTGATCAACCTCTGCTCTATCAGTATCCTCTGTTGAAACATATACATTTAGTTCAGTTGCAGTAATGTATGCACATTTCTTGTCTTCCCAGCAGAGTACACTGTTGATACATTTTAACACAAGCAACTTTACAAATACATTTTTAAAAACGAGCATCTGTACAAATCAGTTTGACACACATCATCATCTTCTTTTGCCTGTTTCTGTTAGGGGTCGCCACAGCAGATCACCTGTTTCCATTTCTTCCTGTCCTCTGCATCTTGCTCTGTCACACCAACTACCTGCATGTCCTCTCTCACCACATCCATAAACCTCATCTTAGGCCTTCCTCTTTTCCTGTTACCTGGTAGCTTCATCCTTAGCATCTTTTTCCCAATATACTTAGCATCCCTCCTCAGCACATGTCCAAACCAACATAATCGTGCCTCTCTGGCTTTGTCTCCAAACCTTCCAACCTGGGCTGACCCTCTAATATACTTATTCCTAATCCTGTCCACCCTCGTCACACCCAGTGCAAATCTTAACATCTTTAATTCTGCCACATCCAGCTCAAACTCCTGCCTTTTTGTCAATGCCACTGTCTCCAACCCATATAACATAGCTGGTCTCACTACCCTCTTGTAGACCTTCCCTTTCACTCTTACAGGTATTCGTCCGTCACAAATCACTCCCGACACTCTTCTCCACCCACTCCATCCTGCCTGTACTCTCTTCTTCACCTCTCTTCCACACTCACCGTTACTCTGAACTATTGACCCCAAGTATTTAAACTCATCCACCTTCGCCACCTCTACTCCTTGCATCCTCACCATTCCTCTATCCTGCCTCTTATTCACACACATATATTCTGCCTTAGTCCTGCTGACCTTCATTCCTCTTCTCTCTAGAGCATATCTCCATCTCTCCAGGGTCTCCTCCACCTGTTCCCTACTCTCACTACAGATCACAATGTCATCTGCAAACATCATCGTCCACGGGGACTCCTGTCTGATCTCGTCTGTCAACCTGTCCGTCACCATTGCAAATAAGAAAGGGCTCAGAGCTGATCCTTGATGTAACCCCACCTCCACCTTAAACGCATCCGTCACTCCCGCCGCAGACCTCACTACCCTTGTACATATCCTGTACCACTCTTACATACTTTTCTGACACTCCTGACTTCCTCATACAATACCACAACTCCTCTCTAGGCACCCTATCATATGCGTTCTCTAAGTCTACAAAAACACAATGCAACATCTTCCGACATTCTCTGTACTTCTCCATCAACACTCTCAGAGCAAAGATCGCATCTGTAGTGCTCTTTCATGGCATGAAACCATACTGCTGATCACTAATCATCACGTCCCTTCTTAACCTTGCTTCCACTACTCTTTCCCATAACTTCATGCTGTGACTGATCAATTTTATCCCTCTGTAGTTACTACAGCTCTGCACATCACCCTTATTCTTAAAAATCGTTACCAAAACACTTTTTTTCCATTCCTCAGGCATCCTTCTTTACAAGATTCAAGCTAGCTGTGCTGGCATAGGTTACAAATCCACTGCCCTATTTCTCCTGGCATGGCTGGCAGTACCTCCTATCATCACAGTTACAAATAAGGAAGGAGATTTTAAGGTTTATAATTTTTCTTCAGTCCTTATTGAATCTGATATGGTGGATATCCCAAGTTGAGGCCTTTCTTTTGTTCATGGATAAAAGGCAAATATAGTGGAAACACTGACTGATATTAAATTGTTTCTTTAAAAAATGAATTTTAGTTTAATGCTTAATGATCTAACAGTAGCCTTGAATGGCCATAGGATATCTAATACATTTAACCCCCCCGCCACATCCCTCTCAGGAACTTTTTGAGAGAATTTGTGGATCACACATTAGGAAAAAGTGGTTGCTAATAACAATCATAAGGAATACAATCTTACTCGACAGGAAAGTTACCAGCTGGACTGTTTCAGGAAATCAAATGTTAGCGTTATGAAACCGGACAAGGGGAGGACTTGTAGTTATGCATAAAGTGAAGTATAAAAACAAGACGTTAAACATTTTGTAAGATGAAACTTAACCGGTCACAAAAAATGAACTAAACATTGCTTATCATAAAATCAGGAATCAATTAAATGATCTATTTACTGAACAGTGCATAAATATAGAGGAGTTCAATTTAAATAGGACTTCCCTAAAGGTACCCACAATTTTTGGGGTACCGACAATAAACAGACATCAATGACTCACCTTGGCATGCACCAAATGTACAGATCACAAGCTTAAAGATTTACTGCAAAGGAAAGGACACTGTATCCAGAAATTCCTAGAATTTCTTGAAAAAAATTTAATCTCGAATACAATCAGAATGATGTATTTATTACTGAAGATGTGAGGAATCTATACACAGTGATCCCTCATGACACAGGGATACAATGGTTTTGTGAATACCTTTTGCATGGAGGAATGGCACAACAACTTGTGAACTTGGACGAGGAGCTTCCTAAATTAATTTTGAAGGACAATTATTTAACTTCTGAGGGACAATACTACTTACTGAAGAAAGCGGTAGCTATGGGCACCCTTTGTGGATCTCTGTTCGGTAATGTTATCATGATGCAGTGGTAACACGCTTTCTTATTTCCAACACAATATAAAGACTCATGGCACTTGTATTTGCACTACTTGGATGATATTCTTACAGTTTGGAGGGATAGTATGGAAAAAGATAGAGGGATTTCTTGAATATATTAATAATAGTACCCCAATTCTAACTTTTATGCAGGAAATCAATAAGGATTATGATAACAGGTATACTTCTCACATTTACAGAAAGCCCACCTACTCCAATGCATTTTTGCACTACTCTATTGCGCATCCCATTCCCTAAAAACAAGCAGTTATAAAAAATCAGCTTGTGAGAGCTGCTTGTACAATTATGATGAATGAACACTTTTATGAAGAATGTAATGATCTTAGTGACGTGTTTAAAAGGAGGGGGTACCCGATAAATATAATTAGTGAATTAATACAGGTCATCAGTAACAAAATAAATTCTGGATATTACTTCCTATATTAAACAAGGACTCCAGGCAAGAGTTTGCTTCTAATGAGAGTACTATTCGGAATGATAGCAGCATAAGCCGTAATTCTTCTGTGGCAATGTTTAGTATTGACAGCAATACAATTAGAAGGATTTTAAATAAAAACTGGGGCATACTGAGTGAAGACTTGACATTAAGGGAGAAGTTTTGAGAAAAGACTGGACATTAAGTGAGAATTTTGGAGAAAAACCTCATATAGTTTATAGTAAGAAGAACTGCTTCAAGAACACCTTCAAAAGAGAAACAATCTATAAACTCTGAACACTTCTGCATGCCTGAATGCAGACACTGCAATTATTGCAAGTATATAAAAGAGGGAGAGAGTTTTCAGATTAACAAAGATAAATGGCAAATTTAACTGTGAGAGCAGTGGGTAGTGCACATTGCATTGGGTGAATTGTGCCCTGCTTTTTATATCGGGAAAATGGAGCTTATGGTAAAGGGACATATATATGAGCATATTTATGACATTAGGAAAGAAAAAGTAACCAATGCTCTCTTTAAACACATGAAAAGTTTTCCTGAACATAAATTTAAGTTTACCGTTCTTGAGCAACTGGGTAGGAACATCTGGGGTGGACCTTGGCCATTGTGGCTGGAAAGACAAGAAGTGTATTGGCAGTTACAATGTAAATACCTGTAAATGGCCCGGCCTCAACAAACACACCTCCAGTTTGAGCCTACTGAAACTAAAAGCACTGGCTCTTTGATTGGTTAAGACTATTTTAATATAAAAGAGTGGCCCATCCTCATCACTTTTAATGTGCACTTTTTACAAAGTATACATTCACTTTTATTTCATCATGTTTAAAGATTTTAGATTTAAATTATGCGCGATTCTTACGTTAGCACTATACTGCTTTTACAAATGTTTACTGTGGGGATTTTTGTTCATGGTGTTTAACAGAGGGGGCTCGTCGGTCATGTGACTTATGTTAAGGATATTTAAACTATTTGATTCTTACGATTTTTATATGATGAAGTCTTCCCAAGATGAAAGCACTTCTCTATTTTGTACTTTGGAATAAAGAAATATTTTTTCGAATCCGGTCTCTGTCCGTTGGTCTGGCTTGGCGCTCTTCTTACTGTATTTAGTTTGGGTTTCTCGTTTTGATTCCACTCTATCTTAAAGAAAAACATTTGTATTACATGCAACACGGGAATTTTTTTCTGTGCCAATAATTTATAAGGACAAAAATACTATTAAAAAAATTGCAGTGAAAAAATCCACAACAGACTCAGAGTGTATATATTGCCAAAACATTTTCTCATTATTCAGATTATTTTTTTTCTGAGCTTAAGGATTTTGTTCAACTTGAATGTTTGCTGTTTCTGGAGGCTAAAATCCAGAAATTCTTATTTCCTCAATTCATAATTAATCTTAGTCAAACATGCTGCTCAGTCTTCCTAATGACTAATGAATTTCAAAGACTTGGTAGTTCCAGTTCTGACCCTTTCCCTCTAGTGTCACGATTCCTGGTTATAATCCAGATAAATATTTTGCTCTTGCTACAGATTTTCTGCTAGTTAAACCATACACATTTCATAACCATATGCCCTATATGACTTTAAAAATAATGATTATAAAATTGTATACATTTTATAATTAACAAACATGAACAAAGCTGCTATATACAGATGATGTGGCATTAGAAGCAGACTCTGAACATGAACTTTAGCAAATGATAGGGAAAGGAATGCAAAAACTGAAGGCACACGGGATGAAACTGTGTACAGACAAGAGGGGTAGCTGAAAAAAAGTCTAAATGAGGAGGTCAAACTAGAATAAGAGGGTCTGCAGCCAACTGGCACACAGCAATGGAGCAGTGGGTGGCAGAAGAATGCCAAACAAGCTGAAAAGTAAGGTGTACAAAACAATGGTGCGAGCAATACTCCTATAGGATATGAAACCAGGAGAGTGAAAGCAGAGCAACTGAGAAAGCTAGTGGTGATGAACATGAAGTGTCTGAGATGGGTGGTAGGAATGACACTTTGGGACAAACAAAGAAATTATGGCATCAGAGCAGAAGCCAAAGTAGCTCCAATTGCAGAAAAGGTCAAAGAGAACACATGATGGTTTGGGCATGTGTGCAGGAAAGCAGAAGACTTTTTTGGTGAAGATTTAGAACACCAGGAAGAAGGCAAGAGGAAAATACATATAAAAAAGAGATGGAGGGACTGTGTGATAGAAGACCTGCAACAGTCAGGTTAGACTGCCAAAGAAGGTAGGAGTATAGCACTGAATCTAGGGAAGTGGCAAGAGACGATGTGCCACTCCAATCCCATGTAGAAAAAAGAAAAGGGGACTGATGACGACAATGGTAAAGACTTTTGCCCTTCATTTCTCCAGTAACTGACATTTTCAATTGGGATTTATACCAGGGAAGGGACAGGTCTACAACTGCTCAGATAATTCAGGCCAACAAAACATGTGCAGTCCCACCCTTCATTTTGGTCAGTCTTCTATCAAAAGGCAACATGTCAGGGTCAGACAAGGTTACCCTATACTGCCAACTTTTTATTCTTACCTGCAATCCAGTATTATTGTAATCAACACAGCATGTGCAAATGCAATTGCTCCAGTTTAAATATGGGATCAGGAATAATTTCTTTTTTTTTTTTTTGCAGATGTTATTCACCACAGATTCAAAGATCTTTTATTCAGTAAAAGCTTTTGTCAAGTTACTATGTTACCCTTGCACAATTTCAGTATATTCTATAAATATCACAAAGGCTAAGGTGGTACCAAGAATAAATACCAAGAATACAGCATCCATGGGACCAGATGACATCCCGGGCTGTGTACTACATGAACTACAATATGAACTGGCACCTCACCTAAGTGTCATGTTTAATCATAGCCTCACCTCAGGTTTCGTGCCCACCGAGTGGCGCAGAGCTACAGTTACCCCAATCCACAAGGGGGATCCACCTTGCATCCCGGAAACTACCGTCCCATCAGTCTGACAAGCCTTATCTGCAAGGCCAATGGAGCGTATTATCATGGAACTTATAAACAAAGACATTGGCAACCTTCAAACACTGGACCCCACCCAGTTTGGGTTTGTGAAGGGCCGATCTTGTCTCCTGAACCCGATTGACTTCTTTGAATCAGTCTCCAGAGCCATGGATAAGGGTAAGGTGGTCCACACAGCCTATCTAGACCTTGCCAAGGCCTTTGACACCATCCCCCACTCTGGAATCATAGATAAACTTACTAAGTTGGGCATTAATCCCTATGTCACCCAATGGGTTGCTAAATGGCTTACTGATAGAACCCACACTGTAAAAGTAGCCGACTCCAAATCCAGCTCCAGACAAGTGACAAGTGGATTACCTCAGGGTTCAGTCCTGGGGCCGCTCTTGTTTGGCATCTACTTCTCTGAAGTACAGGTCAACACTAAGGGACTCTGGCTAACAAAGTTTGCAGATGACTGCAAACTGGGAGCCATTATTGAATCCCAAATGATGTGGATACTCTACAAAAGGGCCTTACAGAAATAGATGCTTGGTGCCAGAGCCATGGGCTCAAGCTCAATGCCAAGAAATGTATTGTTATCCCCTTTGGGAAAAAACATGTATCCATGAATTACCATATAGGTGGCAGTACACTAAACACAGAAAGTGTGATAAGAGACTTAGGGACACAGGTGGACAGTGGTCTCACCTTCGATAACCACATCACCACAACAGTCAGGAAATCCTTCTATGTGGCACACCTCATCACAAAGGGCTTTTCATCCAGAAAAAAGGAGGTCATTGTCCCACTGTACTCATCCCTCATTAGACCCATTATAGAATACAACGCCCCATTTGGTATGTACCTCTCAAGACATCTGCAACAACTGGAAAGGCCTCAGAAATACCTCACTAAAAGAATCACAGGCCTAAAGCAGATGCCCTCGCTGACCGCCTTAAAAACTCCAGCTATACTCTGTCGCATATCGTCTACTCAGAGGCGATCTCTGCTTAACATACAAGGCCATGTCAAACCCAGAGCTGCTGGACATGCTACACTTAAAGAAATCCCAATCCCTCAGAGCTACACGCTCCAGGGATCTAAACCTTGTCATCACAATAAACAAAACATGCTGGAGGGATAGGTTCCTGACCCAGAGACTCCCCAGACTCTGGAATAGATTGCCCATACATGTCAAGCAGAGTGCCTCTTTGGACCTCTTCAAGAGGAACCTTGGCGATTGGATGGGAGAAAGGAAATTCACCCCAGGGATCACGTCAGTCGCCCTGCTAGACAGGGGTCCAGGAAAGTAAATAATGTGGGAAGAAATAGCCAGGGAATTGTTATGGCTAGGCTTGTATAGGCCCTAGGGCTGATAGCCTAGTACCAACCTATGAACCATTTCATTCTGTCACCGATGCAGGAGAAAGTCGCTCAATGCCATATAGAGAGTAGATAGACTTTTCTTAATGACTACTAAATCACAGGTTTCTCAGGTTTACAACATGTTGCAATACATACACAGCAGCATTCACAGCAATATGGAGTTAGTCCGCAAAGCAGGGAGAAGCAGGAATGTCAGGAAACCTCTGAAGAAGAAAAATGGACATTGGAAAAAAAAAGAGATTTAATATGGTATAACATTTATACAAAGGAGAAAGCAAAATTAACCAATACAAAAAGAGCAGCACCAAAGATATTTGAAGAGAAATACAAAGGAATCCGGACATGGAAAACTTTACGATACAAAACATAAGAAGACAGAGGAAAAGTAGAAAAGGATATTAGTAATGGAGAAGTTAAAAAAATAGAAAATGAGGTTATGGAGTACCTGCAAAGTGAAGGATTTAGTGTAGAAAATCGAATTCAGAAAGCACCACAACAGGACAGAGAACGGATATCCAAATTAAGGGGAAACCAGTGGAACAGGAAGCAATTGGTCAGGTGCCATACGAAAATAATTTGGAGCGTTCCACAGGAAGCCAGTATAAACATTCACTTGAAGCTAGACAGCAAGGGAAGGAACAGGAAACTGTGATGCAGTCAATGTTGAGGAGTGACAGGCCAGTGAGTTCCCATATAATAGAGCAACGGACAGCACAGGATGAAATTGATGAGACCGTGTCACAGAAAGATGCTATAGAACATTTTATGGAATGCCCGCAGGAATTGGAAAGGAAGATGCTATACAACCTTCTATAGAATGCCCACAGGAAATGGAAAACAAGGGATGTGTCCTCAGTTTGGAAGAAAATGAGCTAAGAGAAGAATTACTTGATTTAATAGACATGGAGAGATATATCAAGAGCCATGAAGGAAATAGACTGCAGAAGGTTAATAAAACCCAAAAAGTCAGAAGTCTGATAAAACAAATGAACACAATTAGGACTGTTCATAGAGATCCATGTGATATAACAGACGTAAACAGGATATATTACTGTGCAGCTAAATTAATAACTGATAAAGTTCTACCACAAGAACACAGGGTAGTGAGGGAAAGGAAGGGGAGAAATCAATTACCATCATGGAAATATCGAATAGAGAAAACTATATAGCAATTAAGACAAGAAATGTCACTGTTAGAAGGCTACAGAAGAGGGAACAGATAAACAAAAATACTAAGAAATATAGATGTGATAAAAGCAATGCGCAATATTAGAACAGACCAGAATCTATCATGCACTACTGCAAACAACAAACTTAAAATTTTAGCACAGGTGGAAAACTTAGAAGATACAAGGATAAATATAAAGGAAAAGTGCAAAATAAGCAATTTATTGAGGACCCAAAAAGGTTTTTACAGAGAACTGGGAAACAAGATAAAAGGAACTGAAAGACCGCCAAAAAAAAGAACCTTGACTAGTGGATGGGTAACAGAAAATTCATATCAGGGATCATACCAACAGCTCTACTAGATAGGGGCCAAGGGTACTAGCTGCTAGATCAAGGGCCTAGGGAACTAACCAAAGGGGCGGTGAATACCGCACAACATGGCTGGGCTAATATATGCCTTCTGGCAGATAGCTCAGTACCTACCTATGAACCTATAAAAGAAGAAATAGATACATTTTGGAGAAGTATCTATGAAGATCTTATGGAACATAAAGATGCTAAATGGATAGAAGTAGTAAAAGAAAGAATAAGAAGTTTAAAGGTACAGGATATAAAATGGGATGGAGTAACACCTAGAGAGAGTGAAACAAAGTTAAGAAAAGCCTCTAAAACCCCAGGCCCAGATGCAGTACCTAACTTCTGGTTAAAAGTATTAACATCTTTGCACAAAGATTTAGCCATGAGTAAGAACTATTTATATGTGCACCCAGAACACACACCAACTTGGTTAACAGGAAAAACAATGCTCTTACTTAAGAGTGAATCTGCAAGCTACCCTAAAAACTATAGACCAATAACAAATTGACAAATTCATCACCGTAACAGGTACAAGCAAGCAAAATCTGAGGGTAATGCTACTCAGTGCTAGAAGTCTAAACTTCAAAATGCATTCACTCGAGGCACTACTTAAAATGGAGAACACTGACATCTGTGCAGTGACAGACACCTGGTTCAAGACTCCAGAGAGCACCCCTGCATTACCAGGCTATATGCCATACCACACCTTTCGGCCACCTAACCTGGACTGAAATACTAAAGCCGGAGGTGTTCCATATTCATTAAGGATATCCACACCTCCAGGCTAGTTGCTCAGCATAACGCATCCAAGATTATCCAAGTGCAACTAACTCTGGGCAAGACCGCAATCCAAATTGTAACTTGCTACAGATCCCCCACCATGCCCCAGGATTCCCACTCCTCATTTCTTGATGCACTGGAAAATATTAGGGTACAATCCAACACCCTAATAATGGGCAAATTCAACTAACCCATCATTAACTGGGAAGACTACTCATGTCCCAAATCTTTTGCTCAATGTTTTCTGGAATTCATAAATTTCAACGCCTTGGATCAACTTATCCACATCCCCACCAGGAACAAGCAATATCCTAGACCTGGTCATTACCAACATGGGTGACCAGTGGTCCACACCAGAGGTCAATTCCTCGTTGGTCAGATCCGACCACAAGCTAATCACCCTAGACATGCACATCCCGTTCCTATCCCCCATTAGGGAAACCGCGTCAAAAAATTTCTCCAAAGCCAACCTCACGCTTCTTAACACAGAAGTGGGAAACTTCACAACACTCACGCAGACGGACAATAGAGGTAAGAATGCGGAATCCTACACAAATGCACTTTATAAGCACTTACACGAGTGCATGGATCGTGCTATGCCTAACAGAATCAAGATGATATCCTCCCAAAAAAAAAAAGGAAGCCAACCTGGTGGTCCCCTGCCATAAAAAACTCTACAACAGAAGAAAACTGTTGCAAAAAAGAGTAAAATCCCATGATTGGAGGAACTCCCTGGTCAGCCTCAGTAAGAAGCTGAGATCCCTCATAAAATCCTCCAAAGCTAGTTACGAAAACAAAACTGCCACTGATTTTAGGGACAACCACAAAGCATTCTATAGCAATGTCAATAATCTCAATGGCAACACTCAGATCTGCTCGGAGTTACAGTACAATGGCACTAAATATACAGAACCAACTGATATTGCCAATATCCTGGCAGATAGGTTCAGTGCCAACTTTACCCCCCTCTCACCCTCTAAAGGGCAATTTACCCCCCCCTCTCACCCCCTAAAGGGCCCATCTCTATACCAGAAGAATGCAAAGTTCCTGTAATCACAGCTGCACAGGTAAAAACCACACTCTCCAAAGCCAAGAACACAGCATCCATGGGACCTGACAACATCCCAGGCTGCGTTCTACATGAACTACAGAATGAACTGGCACCCCACCTAAGAACCATGTTCAGTCATAGCTTCACCTCAGGCTTTGTGTCCACTGAATGGTGCACAGAGACTGTTATCCCATTCTACAAAAGGAGAGCCACCACAGACCACGGGAACTACCGCCCCATTAGCCTAACGAGCCTGGTCTGCAAGGCCATGGAACGTATCATAATAGAAAATATAAACAAAGACATTGGTAATCTCCAAACTCTGGACCCCACCCAGTTCAGGTTTGTAAAAGGCAGATCATGTCTCCTAAACCTGATAGACTTCTTTGAAGCAGTCACCAAAGCCGTAAACGAGGGTAAGGTGGTTCACACATCCTATCTAGACTTCGTCAAAGCTTTTGACACCACCCCCCACTCTGGAATTATAGATAAACTCACTATACTAGGTATAAATCCTTACGTCACAAGATGGGTTGCCAACTGGCTTACTGACAGAACCCACACTGTGAAAGTAGCAGACTCCAAATCCGACTTCACACCAGTGACAAGTGGAGTACCACAGGGTTCAGGTCTGGGTCCTCTCATGTTAGGTATCTACTTTTCTGAAGTACAGGCTAACACAGAAGGTCTTTGGCTAATGAAGTTCGCAGATGATTGCAAACTAGGAGCCATAAATCGAAACTCCTAACAATGTGGATATCCAACAAAAGGGCCTCACTGAGACAGATGCCAGGTGTCAAAGCCATGGCCTCAAGCTCTATACTAAAAAGTGCATGGTCATCCCCTTTGGTAAAAACTCTGTACCCATGAGCTACCAACATAGGTGGTAGTCTACTTGACACCGCAAATGTGGTAAGAGACCTTGGGACACAAGTGGACAGTAGTCTCTCTTTTGATAATCGCATCGCCACAGTAGTCAGGAAATCCTTCTACGTGGCACACCTCATCACAAAAGGTTTCTCATCCAGGAAAAAAAGAGGTCATTGTTCCCCTCTACTCGTCACTCATTAGACCCATTATATCGTACAATGCCCCTTTTGGTATGTACCTTACAAAACTGGAAAGGCTGCAGAAATACCACACAAAGAGGATTACTGGCCTCAAACAGATGCCCTACGCAGACAGTCTCAAAACACTCTAGCTTTACTCCGTTACATATCGCTTACTCAGAGGCGATCTTTGCCTAACATACAAGCTATGTCAAACCCAGAGCTGTTGGACATGCTCCACTTAAAGAAATCTCAATCCCTCCAAGCTACACGCTCTAGGGACCTAAACTTGTCACCACAATAAAACAGAACATGCTGGAGGGATAGATTCCTGTCCCAGAGACTTCCCATACTCTGGAAAAAACTACCTATCTATATCAAACAAAGCTCCTCATTAGCACTCTTCAAGAAAAATCTTAATGATTGGATAGGAAATAGGAAATTCTCCCCAGGGATTACCTCTGTGGCTCTGCTTAACAGGCACAGGAAAATAATTTTCTTGGGTGGCGAAAGCCAGGGTACCTTTTTGGCTAGGCTTGTATAGGTCCTAGGGCCGATAGCCTAGTACCTACCTATGAACCTATTAGCTTGCCTTCCGATGATGTATAAACTATACACAAGAATTGATGCCAACAGAGTTTATACTCATTTAGAAGAAAACTCAATTATGGCAGTAGAACAAAAGGGCAATAAAAGAAAGTCATATGGAACAAGGATCATTTGTTGTTAAATATAGTCCTAGTGGAGAACTGTAAAAAGGGGAAGAATCTAAGTATGGCATGTACTGACTACAAAAAAGCATTTGATAGTATCCCTCATTCATGGATAAAACAGTGCTTAAAAATGTATAAGATACACCCCACATGGATCAATTACATTACAGTGAGCATGAAACAGTGGCACACCACTTTGCAATTAAGTCATGATAAAGGACAAATTGTTATCCCAGGGATAAAAATTTAAAGGGGGATATTCCAGGGTGACTCTCTGT
Source organism: Protopterus annectens (assembly GCF_019279795.1). Lineage (NCBI taxonomy): Eukaryota > Metazoa > Chordata > Ceratodontiformes > Protopteridae > Protopterus > Protopterus annectens. The sequence goes on along the minus strand of NC_056750.1, from coordinate 491,946,060 downwards.
CAGCATTACTGTTTTGCCTTGCCCTTAATCCATTAAGGTGCTTATTCAACAGCTTAGGCCATGGCTATAATCTGGCTCCTAGAAAACAACAAAGTGTAAAAACTTCTCACCTTCTCTTTGTTGATGATTTAAAACTGTATAGCTCATCCTATGAGGAACTGAAAGCATTGCAAGTTGTCAAAACTTTTTCAGATAATAAGTATGTCATTTGGTCTTGATAAATGTGCAAAAGCAATCTTTAAAAGCAGAAAAACTGCAATGCCAGGAAAACATCAGTTTGGGACAAGAATGTAATATAGAAGAACTTGAGCAAGGAGGAGTGTATAAATACTTGGGAATTGATGAAAGATCAACAATAAAACATGAACAAATGCGAATAAGACTTAGTAAGGAATACTTCAAAATACTTAAATTAATCCTGAAAACAGCACCAACATCTAGGAACAAAATCCAAGCTATAAACCAATTTGCTCTTCCTGTCCTAACTTAAGTTTTGGAGTGACTGACTGGTCCCAAAATGTGTTGGATAGATTAGATAGGAAAACAAGAAGGATGCTTCATGCTCACCAAATGATTTATAAAAATAAGTGCATACCAAGATTATATATTCCGCATTCCGAAGGAGGGATGGGCCTTCTTGAAACTGATTATATGTACAGATCTGCATTCATGGAACTCCCCATATGTCTGCTCTCTTTACAAAATCCAAACATAGTGAAAGTTTTGAAACATGAGGAGAACAAATCTAAGAGGACTTCTCTGCTTAATCTAGCAGAAGCTTATCGACGTCAAGCAGGAATGGAACTCAAACCAGAAGTAGATAAAAATCAGGCAACAACTGAATGTGCCAAAAAACAAAAGAAAGAATATAAGGTGAAGGATCAGATGAGAAGGCAAGGAATGTGGAAAAAGCATAAATATAGTTGCAAGTGTAGAAAACTTCTGGAAGAACCTCATGTTGGTCAGGAATGAACACAGGAATGGTTAATGAAAGGCAAATTCAAACCAAGAGATGAAAGGTTAATATTGGTGGCCCAAGATAGTGGACTGCATACATGTTGGTTTATAAAGTCCATTGAACATGTGGGAGAAACAGACAAATGTAGGTTTTGTAAAACTGAATTAGAAACAGTTGCACACCTCATTGCTGGTTGCGACATACTAATGGCAGAAGGACAGTATAATTAAAGGCATAATAATGTGATGAGAATGTTGCACTGGTGATTATGCAAACATTATGGTACTGAAGTGGCTGAGAAACACTGGAAACATGAGCCATAAAGCATCATAAAAAATGAAGTTGTCTACATCACATGGGATCATCCATTACCAACAGTTCAAAAGACAGATGCTAGAAAACCAGATATAGTGACCCAAGAAAAGATGATGAGTAGCATTGATCATTGAAATTGCCACACCCAGTGACTACAGTGTCTTGCATACAGAGAGAGACGGTCATAAAATATCAAGATCTGCAGGCAGAAACAAGAGCAATATGAAAGAAAGACACCCAGACAGTTCCAATAGTAGTAGGAGGAATGGGTCTTATAAAAAAGGATTTACAGTCGTATTTAGATATGTTACCAATACATGCAACTCCATATGAACTGCAGGAGGAGTCATTACTGGGCACATTACGGGTGCTGCGAAGAGCACTACTGGCTGACATCAAAGATTGAAACAATACTAATTTCATGAACTTTAATCATACTTTGACTTCGGAATGGGGTTCATTCTCATCATGGTATTAGAAACCCTAAAGACTTGGAGAAATTAATAAAACAGCATTTCTTAAAGAAAATCTCTTCTGTGGGACATATTTTTGAAAAATGAAAGCAGTTCCAGACTAGAGTTGTTTCAACAGAGAAATGGCAATTTTGCAACATTATAAACCTTGTCATATCATACAAAATCTCTGGGAAAAAATCCACTGGAGATGTAGACTGCCAAAGGTAGCTTGATTGCCAGTAGGAATCAAGCAGGATACCAAGTTTCCAGAGGGTCAATACTAAATGCTCAAAGAGGCGTTCAATATAGACAGGTAATCAGCAACCTCACTAAACCGCGAACATTCAAAACAGCACTAAAAACACACACACACAATTTCAAACAAAGTGGGGGGGGGGGCTGTGCCCCCCAACTAAATATACCAACTCCGAGATCGTACTACAGTGGGGTACAGGGCAATGTCACGGCTTAGGCCAAGCGATTTTTTTTTCCCTGGGAAAAAAAATCATTGACCTGAGCCTTCGCTATTTTCCGATTTCGGTCTATATGTGTCGGCGAAACGGCATTCACTGTAATGCTGTTTCGCTGATCTAATATAGACCCAGTTCCAGATCCAGAGAAATATGTATTTGCCCAACTTTGGGGAAACATAACAAACGGTATAGTGGATTTTCACTGTATAATTTTTTTTCACATTCTGGGGCATAGGCTATACCAAAAGGAGTATGGCAGTTACTAACCTTGTAGTCCAGGAGACCACTGAGGAGCCAAACCCTAATTCCTAGTTGCCCCTAAGTACTGTCTGGCTAAGTGACTTATTCAAGGTCACACAGTGGGAAAATAAGAAATGAGGGAATCGAACCCTGTACCACAGGAAAAAATAATACATAACTCATAGCCATAACCCTCTGTGCCAACTGCAAAAGCAGATCTTCTGTCATCATCTACTCCTAAACTCCCAAAATTGCACGATGTACACAAGCTTTAAAACAACAATAATCACGGCAGTTTTGTCAGTTATATATCTTTCAAATATGAACATTTCAGCTATGTACTAGAACTCACTTATATCTCTAAGCAAGGTAGAATGGTCATGTGACTCAATGGCTTTGGAAGATCTATGCATCTCAGAGTGGACTTTATATTATCTTGCGTTTTAAAAGAAATATTTAAAAAATCTATTTCAGATAAATGTGGTTAACTTAAGAGATATTTCCAACATTTAAACAATTCTGGATATTTAGAATTATTACTAAACAAAAAAGACTGTTGCACCTCCATACAGGTATAGAGAGAAATTTTCAACTTAAAGGTCTTCTATCACACTATTACAAAGATTTCAGACATGACAGTGTCATTAATCTGCAATACCCATCTAACAAATGGAGCACTGAACCAGATTCAAAGAGTAAGCAACCAAGTAAACTAACTTGGAGATCAAATTCACCCCACATTTTCATCACTCAATCTAAACTTTTTGTGACACGACCTATATAGCGCCATCTAGGTTGGGCTGGGTAACACTTTCAAAGATGTCGGCATAAATGTGGTCATGTGGGTTTCTGGCTTCACGTTTATTGGAAATATCCACAACTAAAGCCTTTGTGTGATAAGGCTTTTTCCATTTTTCAGTCTAACTCATAACCCATTAACCAAGGATTCTCGCATTAGGATCCTTGGCAGAGCAGTGTTTTTTTCTTCAAAGCTTCTTTTCTTGATGTTTCTAAGCAATAACCCACAAGTGAGTGTGAGTACATCAGGCTTTACCCATGGTT